>NC_058121.1:17633289-17936447 GCF_914725855.1 Thunnus albacares | reverse complement strand
TAAAGTTCAAATAGTTCTCTGTCTGGAAATTATTAAAACATAGGAGAAATGGAGAAAAAAATCAATCCAGGGCAGTGTTGTCATTGAAAAAAGTTAAAAAGCCTTTTAGGAGGAAACTGAACTAACCCATGTTGACCATACATTTTAATAAGCTAAACAGAGCTCTTAAATAGTTTTGACATTGGAGGTGTTGCCTGGCAGCTTCAGAGGAAGAAACAGAACAATGCATCTCTTCTCAAAGACACATCTTATTTTATTTTTGGATTGTAAAATGACAAGAGAAGGAAGGCTTTTTTGCTATCATTATTATTATTATTATTATTGAATCAAAAGTGTGGCACAAATTAAATGTATTATTATTAAGACTACGGGGCTGTCATAAACTAGAATTTTGTTGAATATCATCTCGTTTCGTAAGGTGGTGGATTGCATGCATAATGCTTATATATACTTATTTTTCTTAGAAAAGAATGCCTTGGTTTTGTTTTTCTTCCCACTCTTTAAGTCTGAATACTCGCCTGGCAGTGAGCATCATCTCCACTACACACTAGAGCAAAGGCAGAATTCCTCTTCAGGGAGAATTTACAAATGTTATTTCTGTCTTTGCAGGACTTGGGTAATAGGACTTGGGTAATAGTAACTATCTGGGACTGGGACTTTAAGCAACAGCTGCAGTTTTGTTACTGTGTGCCATTTTTTCACCATTTAGACTTTTCTGTGAGATTAGAATTAATGGACACATGAAGAAGTTGATTTTATATATATGTACACCAGTAACATTATCTTGGTTAGCCATTACCCTTGTACTGTGTCAAGAAACTAATAAGTGTTACTTCATTTCTGATAAAGGCTGCTTATTTCCCACACTCTATTGAGAGCTTCGATAACACTCTGCAAAACCTTATCCCACAGTGGCCCGGTAGATGTTATCACTTAGTCCTGTCCAAACAGGCTCCTCGCTTGGCCTGTTTTCATTCCAGGCATGTTCACCACCTCCTGATGGAAACACATGTCCGTGAGCCTGTCCTGCAGAGCCACAAGGTTGAGGCGAAGCCCTGACCATAAGCAGGCTATTCCCATGAACTCACCCCAATATCAAGTCTATTTGTTGGGACTCCAGAGCACATTTTTAAATGTCCCAGCTTTTACATACAGTAGCATAAGAGTTAAATTGCTTTCTGTTGAAGGCCTTGTTTGGTGAGCTGCTGTTTGTGCCTATATGTTTGTTAAAAGACACTACCAAAGTATATAAATTAAGAAATCTGCGTTTTGAATAAATGGTTGTTGGAGATTTCCCTGACTGCAGCTCATAAAACAGGAGATAAATGCGCCACAGCTGCCTGTTTGTCTAATTATAAGTGTGTACGTATTTGCCAAAAAGCTCAGAACAACAGTTGTTGCCTCTGTATGTGTTCTCTTTTATAGCATGAGCTATCCTGCATGAAGCATCTTTCTCTCAGGGTTTGTTGCCATCTGCTGGTTAGAGTATGAAATATTTGAGTCAATGTTAGTTAACTGGAGCAAACATTTTAATTGACAAGACAGTAATGTGATATAACCTGCACCTGATACTATAGCTATACAAAACAAACAAAACCAGGTGGGAGGTAAAATAGATTCTTATGTTAATAAATTGCTTTTGCAGATTATTGCATAATGGTTGTGTATAGTATAGTTTAATAGGCCAAGCAGCATATAGAATCTGTAGACATGTTGTCCACAAAGGGAAGAGAAAGATAAAAATGAAGTTTCTACTACATTTGTCATTTCTAGGAATACTAAAGATTTCAGGAAACAATCTCCATGTTGCATCAGGTACTACAGAAGTCACATCACTTGCGATAACAACAGAACAAAAGAGTGTGTAACACTGTTTGCGTAAGACAATGAGTGTACAATAGTGTTTGCTTAACATGTATCAGACCAGTATGTCTAGGCAATGCATCAGCAGCAGCAAACCTCTAATACAAGAGCACTCAATGTTAAGATCACTTACACTGATATGCTTTTTTTTTTTTTAAACACAGTTGGCAGATGCAGAAAGCAAGATGTAGACGATACATATTCTCCTCCAGCTGGTTTTAGGGAGGATTTCCTCTGCAACACACAGGTGTTTGTGGTAGAGGAAAATCCTCACACACCTTATGAGAATTACTTCCCGGGTCACACATTGTACATAAAAAAAAAAAAACAAGAAACAAAACTCACTAGCTCTGATCAAACTGTTGATGCAGTAAATAATGTGCAGTGATTTTGGGACAGCAAAAAGATGTTGGGCATGACTCTGCTCTTAGATATACTCAAGTAATATGAAAAACAAGCCATAAAAAAACAAAAGAGATGCAAATGTTAAAGTAAATCATTTCAAATGCAAATACACTGGGCCTCATGCAAGAACCACCTGTACTGATAGATTCATTCTTAAATATTATGTACAAGTGGTTTAAGAGAATTTGTAACAGTTTTCTCATACTTTTTTCTTCGGTAAGAACGGCATTCTTGAGTGGAGTGGTCCAGTCCTCTAGAGACATTGTGCATTTTTCCACTGGGCTAAAAAAACTAATTTGACCTGAAATCATGTTGCCTCCCTCAGAATGAAATGTGTTTAAATATGATAGCGAAATTAGGGTAAAATATTTAACTAAGAAAAACTTAATGCAAAATTATATTCACCATATTATCATCATCATCGTCGTTTGCTGATTTACTGTGAGATTTTTTTTTTTTTAGATGTTATGATTTTTATTGGCATATTTCAGCATTGCAACTTATACATTTCAGTAGTCGTTAGAAGAATTCTTGCACTCACAACAGTTTCCTCAGCATCTTGAAGCAGATGTCTGTCCAGTCATCATCATCTTTTACACAACAGTGTAACACCACCTACTGTAGGCTTTCTCTTGTCTAATATCTCTGTGACTGTCACATCCCCCTTGACAGCTTCTCATATTATTCATGGGCTGCTTTGCTATAGCAAGACATTTTTAGTATCTAACTTCATATCAGACTGTATATTCCATCATTATTTATGTCACAGTACGGCGCTGCTCTAGTGACACATTGTTGTAGCGTTGAGCTACAACAACGAAAACATTACTATTTTCAAATTTTTTTGGGTCACTTGTACACTTGTGGCACTGGCACTGCTACATTTGTTATGATTTTGTCTGCTGATTTCCAACAGTAGGACTTGAAGGTCTTTGGTGTGAAATTCGTCTTTTACTCTTTCGTAACATTTTTGTGAATGAAAGTTTTGCACAGTCGGAGCGAAACACATATATTTAGCCACATATTGCAATTTTAGGGTCGTTGATTATGTTAATGATGAATAAATAATGAGAATGTGCACCTTCTTGTGAACAGGTGGCATTCGTCAGGCTGAAAAGAGCAAATTTTAGTTTGTCCAGTTCAGAGAGTTTGGTGAATCCGACTCGGAACACGTATATGCAAATCTCGCAGAAAAAAGTAAGAAAGATTTAAGATAAGAATCCTAAACTTTTCTTGCATGAGGCCCATTATTTATTGGCCTGCTGAGGAAGGCTTATACCTACCCAAGAAGATTTTTCAAAGTGTTAATCTCGCTCTCAGGTTTCTCTGACTGTAGAGAGTTGAAAGTACAGCTAGCAGTTTGAAATTGCATAATTTTTGTATGACAGGTGAGGAGGTAGTTTATCTGTAATCCACAATAAGCCACAGTATATAAAAACTGTAATACATATTCATTTATAGACACACAGACCAACCCCCTTGCCACCAACTAGAATCACCCAAATTAAAACTGGCAACCTGTGGACATCATTGTGATAAATTGCCCCGTAGTAACACAGTCTTAGTAGCACCATTTGTGATGATATCTAGTGAGTGTATTCAGCCTACAGTCATGCGGTCACAGGTGTTTGTACTTGTACACATTGCACAGTTTTCATTGTGAGTCCCAATATAAAACTGACAATTGCAGCTGAGAATCTTAGCTGTCTGCCCCCTCATTTTTTCACTCTATGTGACAGTAATACAGAGCGGCTGTAATGAACACAACTTCTGTAATTTGAATAAATCACTCTTGAGTAAGCAGATAAATAAAAATTCATCTAAGATACATCTAAGATTTCTATCCTTAGAAGCTGCTAAAGGAGAAATTTAATTTCTGCTACTGTTAAAAGAGCATGTGTCCTCAGCTGTGTTGATGGGTCTGTTTCTCCAAATAGATTCAAGCCTTACGGGCTTATTACAGAAGACCACGACATTGCGATGGGAAGATCAGCAGACCTTTTTAAATTAATCACTCAACGGTGAATTTAGAGAAAGCTCTGTCATAACACAAGCAAGCTCTCCATCCCATCCCGGACAGACTCATGATGTCTCACAAGTTCACTGTCTTTCCACTACCAGAAATAGCACAGACACAGCAAAAAGCTCAAGCCTGATGAATGCACGTGCCAAAGAAGCATTTGGAGAGTATTTGTAATGAGTGGGTGTGTTTAGCGTTGTCTTGTCTTGGTCAGAACAACAGATCTTCAGATTGGAGGTTGCCTCATGACTAGGGAACAGAATGGCAAGAAAAGAGCCCTTTATACACTCTGACTAGACCCTCAGTCTTAACAGTCAGTCAGTCAGACTTTCTCTTTCTTTTGTCTAGATTAAAAGATTTGTGTTTGAAGTCCACAATTTCTAGAAAGGTTTGCTCTAGCATCAATTTGTATCTTTGTAAGTGTAAAGAGAAACTAAAAAATAAAGTCCAATTCTGCACTCAACAGAACCAAACAACAAGAACATGTGTATGTATGAGACATCACTACTTATCTAGTAGCGATTAGCAGGTATACTAGCCGACACAGGCAGACAGTAGAAATCAAGTGCTCTAGCCAAATGTGACATCCCATCTTGAACCACACCAACACCCCCAAAGCAGAAGTGCAACCAAAGGAGGAGCTGATGTGATAAAACAGTTGTGTTCTCTAAAGACACAGTAGATAATGCATTTTCCCACGGGCATTACATAAAGTAGCTGTAGACATAGAGGAACTTTGACCTAAAACACATTGCTTTGGTTGTACAGTTCAGATACAGCTACATCTTCTGTGCAAAGAAACATTATTTATAACAAATTAGGATGTTTATCCATATAAAAAGACAGATATGAATTTAACGTTCTATATGCAACAAGTGAACACTTTGTTGCACAATTCATCCTGCATGTAACACAGAAATAGTATACAGAAAAAGTGAAGTCTGCATGTGATTAAGCATTAATCCTGACTAGCAAACACTGAAATAGAGTGTAATGTACATTTTTCTTTTACTATGAGAGTTTTTAAAAAAGAGAACCATACACTGAGCTTTGTAAACTATACACAATCACTCTGTTTACATAGAAAAAAATGTGTGGATTGACATTGTCAGGTACAGGTTATAAAATGCTAATCCTCATGTTGTAAGCAAAGTCAGTCCTCCTAAAATGTGTGGTGCTGCAGCAAATGTTAGCAAATAACAAATTTGGACTATCACTGTGTGCATCGGTGTGCTTTTGCTTGGTACTTCAGTGCCTCCATATCAGCACAGGGTATGAGTTGTCCCTGTGTCCACTTAAAACCAATTCAAATAGTATGACACAATTTGATCCTATCAACCATAAAAACTTGGAGGGCATTATACAACATCTGAAATCCTCCTCCTGCTGCCTTGATATTCTGCCAACAGGCTTTTTCAAAAATTTTTCTATTTGCATGGCCTCAGATCTTCTACAAATTGTCAACACATCTCTCAGTTTTCTTCCCACAGGCCTCGAAAACTACAGTCATCAAGCCACTCACTAATCTCTCACTAATGAATAATTATAGGCCCATATCAAACCTCCCATTTTTAAGTAAAATCATTGAAAAAGCTGTTTTCAACAGCTGAACAACTTCTTGGCACTAAACAACTGTTTTGGTGTCTTCCAGTCAGGATTTTGTCCACACCACAGCACTGAGACTGCACTTTTTAAGGTCTTCAGTGACATCCACTTAAACACAGAGAGTGGCAGAATTTCACTCTTGGTATTATTGGATCTCAGCATTCGACAGTCGACCACTACATATTACTAGACCGACTGGAAAACTGTGTGGGACTTTCTGGCACAGGACTAAACTGGTTTGAATCCTACTTAAAGTACAGGGACTACTTTGTATCTACAGGTAATTACACATCTGAGCAAACAAAAATGACATGAGGAGTTCCCCAAGGCTCCATTCTGGGGCCTCTTCTGCTCAACATTTACAGGTTCCCACAAGCTCACATTATGGAAAACAACAAAATGATTCAAACCGCTGCTGCTCGAGTCCTCGCTAAGACCAAGAAAGTGGATCATATCACTCCAGTTCTCAGATCTTTACACTGGCTTCCTGTCTGTCAAAGAATTTATTTTAAAATACTGCTGCTGGCGTATAAAGCGCTGATTGGTTTAGGGCCAAAATACATTTCTGATCTTGTGCTACATTATGAACTATCCAGACCTCTCAGGTTGTCTGGGACAGGTCTGCTTTCTGTTCCTACAGTCAAAGCTAAACATGGAGTTTTTATGCACCACATATCTGGAACAAACTCCAAGAAAAATGTAGGTCTGCTTCAACTCTCAGTTCTTTTAAATCAAGGCTGATGACTTTTCTGTTTGCCGCTGTCTTTTATTAAATCAAATTTGAGGCTTTTGATTAATATCTTACACTGCACTGTAACTTTTACTCCTGTCTTACCTGTTTTATTCTATTTTAGCTTATTTTTATTTTCCATTTAACTATATTTAATTGTATTTAAATGCCTTTTTATATTACTTTATGTTGCTTTTACAGTTTGTCTAGATACCTTTTTATGTTTTATGTAAAAGACTTTGAATTACCTTGTTGTTGAAATAAACTTGCCTTGCCTTAGTTGAGGAGGCAAAAGGCAGTAGTTGAAATCATTGTGCCTCCACCTTTTCTGCACCTTGTGCATGTGCAGTATGCTTGTGTACATATGCTCCCCATTCTCAGAGCATGATGTTACATACAGTACACATGGGGTTTGGTGATTGTATGTAGTATGCCATGACTGTGTAATAGCTCGATGCACACTATGATTCAACCCTGCTCCCTAATATGGTGCAAACGTTACAGGATTTGTAGTGCTGTGTTAGTTGATTGGCAGAAGAGTTATCTTGTTACTTGCTTAATATTTATTTATCAATATGCTTTTTCTGTATTTGAAGGACTTGTTTAATTAGACATAAGTATCATTTTATTGTATTGAACTGTCTGCGTCACTGTAGAGTTGCGCTTTTCCTGCACAGCCCTTACAGTGCAGGGTTTTGTCGCCCAGTGCTTTTGAGACAGACAGAGTTCTGCTCACTGCATATGCACATCCTGTGTTGCTCACATTGAGACTTCCTGCCTTCCTGTTTCTGTCACATACACCTGGGCTCAGGCTGAGAGCCATCTGTCATGCAAAAACCCATACGCACACATGCACACACAGACAAAGACCGTCACAGAAGTAAAAAGGGCTTTTATCTGACAAGCGGTGTCAGACAGCCTCTTGTCTTGCTCAGCTAATAGTTGATTTCTAGTTAACCTGTTACATTTAGTAGCTGTTTTTATATTAAACAGAAATTCTCAAGATTGTCTAAGCTTGGCCTGTGGCTTACATGCTTAACACTTGTGGTTATAGATGTGTTATTTTCAGCATATTGAACTTTATGTGTTGCTTTTGGGTGTTGTAAGTTTTTGTGTCATATGTGGTGTTGAGGTTTGTTGTTGGGTGTAAGGCTGTGAATGGGAAATTACAAACATCCTGCATGCTGGTCAGTAATGTTTATTTCCTCTTCTTGTATTTCTGTACCTTTCTTGACAAGCTGAACTGACGTCAGAGCTGTATTTTGTGTTTTTTAAAGTCTCGACAGATGTAGCTGCTCTTGCTCCAGTCACAGTAACAATCCCACCCCTTCCCCCTTCAGCCCACCAGCCAATCCCTTCCCTCATGTTTATTTATTCTGACAGCCAGCCCATGTGATTGTGGCCAGCCAATCAGGCGGCTGCTGTGGGGGATGACATCACTAACTAGCTGGTTCCCTCCAGCAGCAGGGGAGCTTCATTTTCTGCTCCGAGTGTTCGTGCTAAAATGGAGGCTGGCTCCTCGCCTTAGCCTGGGCAGCCCTCTTCTCCCCTGTCTCCTGCCTCAGCTCACTGATGTTGGCATGTACTAGAGCTGCCAGTGGGATGGTTCTGGATGCACCGAGCTCCAATGGGCCTTTCCAGCCTGTGGCCCTCATGCATTTTAGAGGTGAGAGTAGGAAATTTGCCTCCTCTACTGCTCTGTGTGTGTGTGTATGTGTGTGTGTGTGTGTGTTTCAAGGGGAGATGGGCAAGAATGTTGCTGCCATTCAGCAACTGCAGTTGCTAATCAGAATGTTGTAGAAGGAAATATTTGTGTCAGCTGACTTTTCTGAAAGTTCCTGCAAGAGACTGAGAGTGTTTATCCTCTTACTGGTGGTGGCAGGAGTAGTTTTGGAAGAGGAAGTGGGGGATTGTGTTTGTGTGTCAACGAGGAAGGGTTTTTGCCAAGGCATTGCATAGTTTAGGCTCAGTAGGGAGGGAGGGCAAGAGAGTAAGAAGGAGTGCTAGTTTTGAGTCTCCCATCCCCCCATCAAGACTGCTGATGTCATAGGAAGTGAGGTCAAAGCTTGTTGTTGGCGTTTGTGTGTCTGTATTGTGTTGTACCTGGGTATCTGGTGTCATTTGACACATGTGTAAGTCGAAATGAACTGCTTGTTTTTGCTGAATCTCCAGTAGGCTTCTGAGTTACTGTCTCAGCACACAGGGTGGAAGTTGGGACCTACAGCGTTTTAACTGTATCGGATTGAGCATGGAAAACAGAAACTGCCACTAGAAGAATGCTTGCGTCTGTATAAGTGTATCAGTATCACCAGTTGAAGGCTAACGTTTGTTCATGTGTTGTATTATTATTTTCTGCAATCAAACTTGCAACATGTACATGCAAACACAAAGCATGTGCAACACACAGTTGCTACTGGCACCAAGATGTTAGTCCTATGTTGTGACTTGTGACGTGTTAAATACGACATGATGATTAAAAGAACTTGGTGTATGATAGCCAAATATTGGCTAATAGACAGCTGTCCATATTTGTATTGGTTGTAGTACGTACATAGCATTTGACACTGATGCCAAACCTGGCATTGTGTGATTCGGGATTTGTACTCAGGAGCAATTTGTGTCCACAACCTGTTTCCTGTGTGCAAGCTGGAGCCTTCAGATGAGTAAAGGTTATTTGCCCATCCATGCAGAGAAGCCTGTGTGTTTAGTCTGCTGTTGCACAGCATGTCTCTTAATATTTTAGGCCTGTTCAGAAACCCTAGTGCTGTTGTGTAACTGGAGCTGGTAGACCTCTCGACACTCAGGGGATGAGATGAGGTGTTCATGGGCGGACCCACGTTTCAGCTTGTTAGTAACATGCACAGATACCTTTCAGATACTCGCGTATTTAACTTATAATTACCTGTTCTGTGATTACACAAATGATCTCCATTTAACTTAATAAACTTAAAGACTTCTAAAAAGATTTAACTTCCAAGGTGATGATTCACTAGTGTCTTGGTTAAAAGGCTGAAGACTTTTGCATAATTCTTCTTTTTTGTGTGTTTTGAGATTTATTTGCACCATGACTTTAAAGAGCTGCTAGAGAGGGAGCAGGCAGGGCAATAACACAGTAATTGACGCAGAAGGTAGTAGCAAGTTTTTCCCCAAAATTGTTACATGACCCCGTGGCAGCTGCTTCACAGTTTAAAAAAACTGTGGCTTGTTGGAAAGGAAGACTGAATAGAAGAATCCTACTGAATAGAAGAATATGCTTCACTCTGCCTTACATAAACAGTGCAGAAACATTAAACAGATCCCCATTAGGGTTCTCCACGGATGTGGTAGCCAAAGCTCATGAGTAAAGCAAATTGCCAGCTGTTTGACCTTTGATGCGGTCGATTAGATCCTGTTTGTGGCTAGTAGATTGGATAGAGAGACTAATGTTACTGCAAAGCTACTTATAGACCACTCACTATTATTCACTGAGTTTGTATATAGCCACAAAAGTGTTTTGTAAGAAGCTGGCATGACCCTTCCTTTTTTCTGAGGTGCCATTCTTCACAAGCAAGTCCTGAAGTACTAACAGCTGTTTTAAACTCAAAGAACAAGTCATGTGACGCCTCGCCCACCACCTCTAGAAACTCTAGTTGTATACTTTTTTAGAGTGCTTTGTGGTTCAAGAAATCAAAATATAACTATATGGCATTAACAGGTAGCACACAGGTAACAGCATTTCCTGCTGTGTGTCGAATACCAGCTGCGCCACTGTAACTCAAAAACCCAGAGGTGTAGGGAAAGTCCATCTGATGGTGCTGCCAGTCCCAGGTTCAGGTTCCAGCCGGTGTGGGAGTGTGGACAACCTACAGTGCTGGACCTCTAAGAATTGACTTATTTCATTAGTGTCAAGTAATTACATTTGTCACCGGATGCTTGTACAAGTGCCTCTGTATGCCGTACATGCAATATTCAAAAGAGGGCTGCACTGAAAATACTGCAAATGTAGTAATTAGAGATCACTGTATCTGCAGTTTCCTCACTGCAAAAGTAACTATTTGATAACTTTGCATGTTTTGAAATATATCTGATAGGGGACACGTTGTTTCATAATTGTTTTTTAAAACACAACAAAACTTTACTTATAATGTCAGCAAGTGATATGTTATTTTTGTGTATTAGGGGGTATTGTATAATGTTCTGATAAGTGGAGCATGCATGTTATATCTGCAAGTATGTATGTGGTTGTTCCTTGTTATGTAACAGCACTTGTAGAAAAACTGGTATTTGCTCTGTTGGTTTATAGAGGTAGAATACAGGGTGTTTGTTTTTGCTTTGTTGCTGGTGTTTGTGGTTAACGGTGTGTGTGTGTGTGTGTGCTTTCTAGATGGTTGGGGTTGTGTGATGCACTCTTCCAGTGAATATAATCTCCTCTTTTGTTTGTATCAAATGTAGCAGGGGCCTCATGTTTTGCTAGAAAAAAGTGAAATTACCTGAATACACCACTTCTTTGGGATCTCAACTTTCTACTCTTTTAAGTAAATGTTGTGCTGTAGAAAAAGCGTTGACTAATTGGTGTTGGAGGGGTCTTAACTCCCAGTCGCTATTATTCACATTTTATGAGGTCTATTTGTCTGAGCAAATCAGCAGCATATGACCCCAGCGCAGCAGCAGCTTGCATGCATCTCTGATTAGCAGCGGTCACCCCCTGGTCCAAAGTCCTATCTCTGCCTGTGGTCACCATGGTGACGTACACATGTAGGTTGTTAATGGGGAGACAAGACTGACTCAGAAATCATAGACTGTGACGAACAACTTAATGCTGCCCCATAGGTGGGCTTTATGAGATGACATTTTATTTTAGGTCACTAATGAGCACCATTGCAATTCTTTTTCGTTTGAGGGAGCATTTTATATCCAGGGAATCTCACCAACTAAGGAAAAATGATTTGCAGGACAAGCTGTATCTTTATGGCTTGTGTCATTTCTTATAATTTGTGTTGGCATGTCCCATAGCTGTATGTACATCACGACAGAGTTTGTATGATTATTACTGTTCTCTTGGAGCAATAGTCATTCGTCTCCCACTCTGTCTTCCCAAAAAAAGCCATAAGTCAATTACATTTGATCCAGAAACTCCGCTGCCTGAGTGTTCAAAAGAGCCCGAGAGAGAGCACACATACATTTAAAGTTCTTTTACTTGTTTATAAAACACTGCGTGGCCTTAGACCTGGATATGTCTCTGAAACATTTTTGATATACAAGTTGGGAAAGCCCTTCAGGTCCTCTGGGAGTAGACTTGTAACTGTTCCAAAGTGCAGAACAAAAATCTCTGCTGATTCTTTATTTAGCTCTTGTGCTCCGTGCTGTCGGCTCTGCCTCTTAGAAAATCTGAGGGTTGCTGAAATTCTCACTATATTTTAACATTTGCTCAAAACCTACCTTTTCACTGTGCTATTATTACATTATTAATTATTCACTTATTTCATTGATGTGTTAAAACTTGCAGTGCAGAACTTTTACATGTAAATGAACATCCGTTACATTCAAACCCTAGTTGAATGAGTTCACACAATGCTGACTAAGCCTGTCACCACCAGGTAAATCTCTCTGTATTTCACAATACACAGAGTTTTTAAATCTGATGTCGGATGATTTATTTGAGACAGCTGTGTTGATGATGCATGCATGCTAGCAAAGAACAGAGGTTGGCTCATGGACAGTGAGTGTGCAGTAGTTACCAAAAAAAAGACTATTATTGATTCATGACATCTTATAATTCAAAAAAAGTCAACACATGAACTCTGCTGTACTGAACCCAAATACCTCACAAGGCTTTGGTTACAAATCATCAGTTATTTGAGAGAGATGGGAGAAAAAAGAAAAAGATTTTAACACTGATTTTTGACAGGGTTAACATATTAATGAACCAGATTTGAACCGTACAAGTCATTAACTTCACAAGTGGTGCAGAGATTAAAATAAAGTATTACTGCATTGTTTGTTTTGGAATACTTTGTCTCATATAGTGTTTCAGGAAATTTTGGAATGACTTGTTGTCCTTCAAGTCCTTAATAGGTTGTCTTAGAAACAATTCTCTTACTGCCCTGAGATACACATATGCAACCTATCCATGCTGATAAGATGGGATTGATGTAGCCATAACCTTTCAGCTGCCAGTCAGATGACATGATGTACATGATAGCTGGTTGTTTCGCCAGTCTACAGTGTGTGATAATAACATTTTCTTCCATGGCTGCTTCAGAGACAATGTTATCAACTTGAATGAATAGTTACACAGCTGTTCTCTCAGGCGATATGAAGGATTAATATTCTGTTCTATAAAGAGAGTTTGTTTCTGTTCATTGATGAAGGAAAAAAAAGGAATCTTCACACATGACTGACCTGTTAATTCCCACCCTCCTTCCCTTTCTGTCTTGTAGATGTTCCCCCTGCAGAGCAGGAGAAGCTGTTCATCCAGAAGTTGCGGCAGTGCTGCGTACTCTTTGATTTTGTCTCGGACCCACTGAGCGACCTGAAATGGAAGGAGGTGAAACGGGCAGCGCTGAGCGAGATGGTGGAGTACATCACCCACAACAGGAATGTCATCACCGAACCCATCTACCCAGAGGTGGTTCACATGGTCAGTATTATATTTTTGTGAATGAGCTCTCTAAAGTCATTCAGGCGGGTAAAGCAACAGGTTTTATTTATTCCACCCTGTTTATGTCTGGATGTGGTTACATGTTGGTTTTAATACCCCATTACTTGACTTTGCAATCAGTTCACAGATAGAGTTTGTCATATAAATCCTTGATATGTCTTATAAATTGTGACCTCATAAAAATCTGGTGTTAAAATATCTGCCAGGTTGTTTTTGTTTTCTGTTTAGGGATGTAACTCACGTACACATGCTCTTAATAATAAATGAAATTTATGTTTCAACATAGCACTTTGTGCATCTAGTAAAAACAACAATCATAGAGATGGTGATACATAGTGGTGGTCATTATGGTGATACAACAGTTGCTAATAAAAATCATGATTTGCAAGTATCCCTTGTATCTCTTTAGGCCTGCACAGAGCACTATCTTGATGTTTTTTTTGTGTTATTACATCTCAGATAACATAAAATGCGCATTAAACATTCCTAAAATAGCTCTGATTTCTCAAAGTTCTTGTTAGCCATTATTCACACTATTGCTGTTAACCAACAAATGAAAGTTAAATGGGTAAATTAGCAGCCATAGTCATCATAAAATGGGCTTATGATGTTATTATCCAGCTGGGGTAAGTCTATTTGATATAATAAGCCCATATTACAAAACTCCATCAAACATATCGTGCCTTTGTCTTAGTGTCAGGTGAATTGAACAGTTCGTAAGTGTGGTTCAAGATGCATTAATTCCTCAGTTGCATGTTCATGAGTTGTCACGTCTTGCTGAGGCGAGAAGGGTTTGTTTTTATTGTCTTGGAAGCATGTAGCCTCCACCGTACATCACTAAATTAATTCAATTCTAGTTTCAGACTCAATTTGACTTTTTTTGGCTCCTGACTGAGTCATAGGAAACTCACATGAGCATCACTGACCTCAGTTTCAACCCAAAGATCCATGTCACAAAAACTTAACTCTGTTATTCTTTAAATCATTAGTAAGCCATTAAGTGATCCATTTTATTTTGTCTCCCTGAAGTGGTCACTTAGCGGTGTTTGCCTGCAGATTGTTAACCCCTATAAAGTCACTTTAGTTCCTACCTGTGCAGATCTGAACTAATCCCATTCAATCGGGCTTTTGGCTGTCATTGAGCTCCTACTGTATATTTATTAGAGATGGGTTTCTCTGAGGTTGTGGCCTGGATGTGTTCATGGTGCCAGGTTCGCTTTCCCAAGCCAAATTAAAAATCCTTTGATGTTAATCAAAGCCCTGCCTCAATGCCACATGGTAAACTGCAGATGATCAAGGTGCAAATTTACCCCCATCCTCCTCCTCGTGGTTTTATTTGATCAATGCAGCAGAAAATGCAACCGAGCTGCCAAATCAGCATGAAAATATGCTCTTATTCCTGGCAGCCCCTTCCCCCCTGCCCCCTTAAAGACAAGGACTCTTTGAAGTCCACTGATGGCTTTCATCATCAAAGTGTGGAGATTGACATGACAATCTCCTCTACAACCATAGAGAGTGTATTCTTATGTTAAGGCTGTATGCATTATTTCCTCCCATAAGCACTTGTTCTTTCAGGGCATGTTTGATGCCTCAGCGTTGAGGGTTTAAAACAATATTTTGGCAGAACTTTGGATGACACGACAGCGGTTGTTCCATTAGTCCTGTTCTCTGGGGGGAAGTAAGAAATGGTTTCTACTAAGAATATAAACATGATGGTGAGTGAGTGTGTTTTGACCTCTGGCCAACTACACTCTGGAGTTGCTGTCTAAGTGTGCTGTCTGGAAAGTGAGATTTGGAGGGAAAATAGATGGATCCTTCCTGGTTAGAGGAATGGTATTGCAAGTTGCACATTACATTCTTTCTTGTTTCATTTCAAGAGAATATATTTTTCTCATTAAACATTTTGAAGACAGATTATAAACATGGGTTAACATAAGGTAAACTTAATTTGACAAACAGTATCTCTATTGACTAGTCCCGTTTTGGACCATGTGTTGAGCACTTAATATGATTTTAGCAAATGCTCATTTTTTAGTGGACAAGTAATTTCCCAAAAGCAAAATAAAGTCTTATGATAACCAGTTACAGAACATTGTACCGGTGTTTGGTTTAATGTGTATTTGTGTTGTTCTGCAGGAAAACAACATCACTAATTTTGGCCATTAATTGCCCCACAGCCTTTTGATTATCAGAGGTAATATTGTGGGATAAGTGATTGATGACAAACAACTTTGTTTGCTTGTCAAATACTGCAGCTGATGGATTTCAGAACTTCTCCACCAGCTTCATTATTTCAGTCATTTGTGTTTTCAAAGCAAACGTTGGTTGTCAAAGTGACAGGTGGAGTAGACAAACTTTACAGCCAAAGCTAATGTTTACAAGGGTTTGGCAATAGCAACTGTCTCTACACTAAGTGCAATATAGAAAAGGTGTTTCTAGGTCGATGCACAGTGTGGGTTAACAGAGGTGTGTTTACTAAAATACATGCTCAGGATACTCAGTCACCTGATGAGAGCAACAATAACCAGAGAGAGAGATTAGAAATGTTTTTTTAGATTTGAGATGTTGATGGGTTTTCTTCATATGTATGTACCCCTGTCCCATTCTTGTGAACACGATATCTCAGGAGCGCCTTGAGGGACTTTCTTCAAATTTGGCACAAACGTCCACTTGGAATCAAGATGATGAACTGATTAGATTTTGGTGGTCACTGTGACCCAATAAAACATGTTTTTATCCACAACCCAAGAATTCATAAACTAATTATGACAGTTTCACCTAAATGTCTAGTAGGATAAAATGATGAAGTGATGATTTTTTATATCCAAAAGGTCAAAGGTCAACTTCACTGTGACATCATAATGTTCTGCAAAAACACTTTTCTGTCCATTATTCAACACCATAACTCAGGAACAGAAGGGGAGATTGTGACCATATTTCACATTAGGTTGGATACTGAATTGGTGACACTAATCTTGGGTTCCCACCTTGAAACTGTGGTGATTCTGCCGGGTTGAAGATGTGTGTGAAGCATCCACGTTTTAGAATTTGTAGCTTCTTCGCAGCAACATCCATATCTGAAGCATCGTCTACTGTCATGACTACAACTTCGTGTTCTATCAGAATCAGCTTTATCGGCCAAGCATGTGAACACATACAAGGAAAATACACTTGATGCGTCTTATTAAATTCCTTCAAAGTCTTCACTACAAATATTACAGTATATGAGTCTGGACAGACATGGATGTAAACTGCAACTTGACTGGCTGACGGAGGCGTACAACTGTCAGGTGGTGTTTCTAGTTTCATGTTAGGTCATTCATCTGTGAGTGAGTGAGAACGAACTGGAACATTATTGTATTTCACATTGTTTAATTGTTTTTTTATTGGTCTCATTGATCTTCATTTGTTTCATTGGCTTTAATCAGCTCTGAAACTCTGAAATCTGCATGTTAAGACACAGTAAATGTAGTCAGATTGCTTGATTTTTCTGCCTTCTTCAGGCACATTTAGCCGCTTCTTACCAGATTAAAGATTTTCTGTTGTATATATTGAATCTTTCTTTATATCTGTGTCTGTATTTGAAGCACGGTATCATGAATCCCTAGTCTTAACTGAGAATCTCTGAATCATCAGTGGATTGATCTGCCTTTCTCTGTCTTGTCTCCAGTTTGCTGTGAATATGTTTAGGGCGTTGCCGCCATCATCCAACCCCACAGGTGCCGAGTTTGACCCAGAGGAAGATGAGCCCACGCTAGAGGCTGCATGGCCACATCTACAGGTACACAACACACACACACACATACACTCACACACCTTGAAAAAATATCGCTTATTATCTATAAGCTGATTATTATAAATCCATTCAGCTATTACTCTTGAGTTTTTTAAACCTCTGCTTTTCTTTCACAGCTCGTCTATGAATTCTTCCTACGGTTCTTAGAGTCACCTGACTTTCAACCAAACATAGCCAAAAAGTATATTGACCAGAAGTTTGTAATGCAGGTAAGAACATAATGATAAATGTTATGATATATAATGTTAAGAAATTAAGAAGGCATTTTTCTCTGCTCTCTCATAGATCTTTCTATTTGGTGCTCAGTTGAATTCACCTCCCAATGTCTCAATAACCTTTTTTTTATGCACAGCTCTTAGAACTGTTTGACAGTGAAGACCCAAGGGAAAGAGATTTTTTAAAGACTACTCTGCATCGCATATACGGCAAGTTCCTGGGCCTGCGAGCGTACATTAGGAAACAGATTAACAACATATTTTATAGGTAAGTACGTTGTTAAATCATGTGTATGAGCGTGTTTGTGACTGATGGATGGTATTTTGTTAAATGTACCGCTATGATGTATCACCGTGTTTCTGCTGTTGCTGTTTTTCAGGTTCATTTATGAGACTGAACATCATAATGGAATAGCAGAATTACTGGAAATATTAGGCAGGTAAGATCTTTTTGAGAGGTGAACCCGTAAAATATTTTGCTGTGTATGTTTCAGAATGATTAAATCGGTGCTTGTATTGATATATACAGGTATAGCCTTTGTCTTATCTTTCTGGTGTATCCAGAGTCAATAGGAGTTGAGCTCCGAGGTACAATCCTAGCACTGATTTCCCTAATGGCCTCCTTTCTCCTTACAGTATAATCAATGGATTTGCATTACCATTGAAAGAAGAGCACAAGATATTCCTGCTGAAAGTCCTGCTGCCTTTACACAAAGTCAAATCTCTTAGTGTTTATCACCCACAGGTAACCATTTGACAGTCTTAAATATTGTGTTATGCTTTGCTCCGTGATAAACAAGATAAGACATCGTAATGCTGCAGTTGTGTTAGAAGTGGTTACATTATGTTGTCTTTCTCCCTCAGCTGGCCTACTGTGTGGTACAGTTCTTAGAGAAGGATAGCACCCTCACAGAACCGGTAAGATTTGATTTATTAATGTTGTTATGTCATTAATATAGTTGATTAAATTATCCCTCAATATCCTGTCTGCTCAAGATAAGTTAACGTCTGTATGAACCCAAGGATTCCCCTGCCAAAGTCTACTCTTTGATATTTCATTAGTATGCTGAGTTGTACTGTGACTTTTCAGCTGCTCATGTGCACTATATTTGGCTGACCACCAGAAATGTGTTAAAGGGCGGGTACATTAGTTTTTGAGGTTTTTATATCATTCTGTAGCTTCACATTAGTGCACCATATGTATTTAAATCACTGCTGAGTGGGCATTTCCATTTGAAAAACTCGAAAAAGGAACGCAGGTGGAATCATCCTTTAAGCGTTCTTTTATTATTTCTTTAGGATTGTCTGCATGGTATTTTCTTCACATCTTGATAAAGACCAAAGGAAATGTAACTGAATTATTTAATCAAAGAATAAGAGGTGATTAAAAGAAAGATTTGCTTATGATTGCAGTGCAGCAAATAGCTAAACTTTTTTTAAAAAAATGCTAACTTCTGTAATCAACAGTTGGACAAATCAGCTGTCCAGACATTCTTCTTAAATTCTTGTGTTGTCCTGTGTGTGCAGACGGTGATGGCTTTGTTAAAGTATTGGCCAAAGACCCACAGTCCAAAAGAGGTGATGTTCCTCAATGAACTGGAGGAGATCCTGGACGTCATTGAGCCTTCAGAGTTCGTCAAAGTTATGGAGCCCCTCTTCAGACAGCTGGCCAAATGCGTGTCCAGCCCACACTTTCAGGTCCGACATTGATTACATTACACATTTTGTACACATGTGCAATGGTTATCTTTGTATCTGGGTATTTCTTCTTTTTTTCCATCAAAAGCTTTCTTTGCACATATGTAACCTTGTTCTAATGTAATATGATGTCAGGTGGCAGAGCGAGCTCTCTACTACTGGAACAATGAGTACATCATGAGCCTGATCAGTGACAACGCTGCTAAGATCTTGCCCATCATGTTCCCAGCCCTCTACCGCAACTCCAAGACCCACTGGAACAAGTGAGTCGATAACACTGGCTTGCAACTGTTTCTCTGTTACCAAGTGCATAAATCAAGTGACCTGTGATAATCTTTGTGTGTTTCCAGGACGATCCATGGGTTGATTTACAATGCTCTGAAGCTCTTCATGGAGATGAACCAGAAGCTGTTTGATGACTGCACCCAACAGTTCAGGGCAGAGAAAAGCAAGTAAGACATGAATCTGCTGCTGCTGCTGCTGTTGTTTACTGATATGTTTGCATATGTTTAGAATCTGCTTTTTTTGTCATTTTGTGACATGAAATACATTATTGACTGGTTTATTATCAGAGCTTAAAAAACAAAAAATAAATGGAACAGACGCCTTTATTCATTTGCATTCTGGGACCCATTTTGTTGTTTGTTGCATAGCTCTTATTTCTTGCCAGCTGTCCGTGCATAGACAATGAGATATCATGTCTTGTTTCCAGTACAGCTATGTCTCTCTTGGTATTATTGTTGGACTTAATCTCAGTCTTACACTGTTAGAAACATCATACCTAGAGATGGAAAAAATGACTAAAACATACTAAAAGAATAAAAGAAAATGAGTATACCAGCAAAGTAAACTGAACCACGAACTCCTGCTTTCTTTTTAACAGATCCATGACGTCAGTGTATCTTTGAGTAAATGTTTCCTTTTGAAGTAGCCTCTAATGATTTTCCTGTTTTGTTTTGTGTCTCAGAGAGAAAGCCAAATGGAAAGAGAGAGAAGAGGCGTGGGTAAAGATTGAGAATCTAGCAAAGTCAAACCCACAGGTGAGCAAAGAGTTTTTAACCAAACAATTCTCACTGGTTGATGCTTAAAGGGAAATTTGTCCATGTTTCATGTGGATGTCCAATCAGTGTTGATGGTAAATGTTGTTTGAATTGAAGCAAGAAATTAATCAGTGCGTGCTATATTGACTGAGAAAGCTGAGTTTTCCTGCTCCCAGAGCCATGCTGGCAGTGCCTACATGTACCAGGATGCACTGCGCGTGAGCTTCTGACACCCAACCACCAAATCCACTCTGGCTCGAATAAATAGAGCTGAATATCTGAGTCAGCCAAAACACACGGAGAACAAGGAACTTTTGTTTTTGAGCAGCATCTAGAGCAAGCCAAGATGAAATAGCCTGTAATTCTTCCTTGCCCCCAACTACGTCACTGTACACGTCAAATGACGACGCTGGTGTTGGAAGAACAACAAATCTGTGACCCAGAGACACAGAGAACATCGGCAACAACTGCAGGCGTTTTTCACACTATATCCCTAATTCCTAGATTGCTAGAGATAAGATTGAAAATCTGCAAAACAATCCTTTAATTCTGTACATACCAGAAAAGTTCCATCAACGATTTGGTGCTTTATAACCTTTCCTCCTCTCCTCTTCTCCCCGTACAGTTCCTGGTGTATGTCGACTCGATAGGCTCAGGCAGTCCGATGGACATGGAAACAGACGGACCATTGCTAGAAGATGTCAACTTGCTAAAGAAAACAGTTGAGGAGGAGGCCACACAGGTAAGGAGCGGAGAATACGTGTCTTGTAGCAGTAAATATGTATGTTTGTATGAGGTAGGTGTTGTGAGGGCTATGTATAAAGACACTAGACTGATGATTTAATAACATGTTTGACAGGGTTATTCTGTATCACGCTTTATCATGCTCACTATTGTCTTTTGTTAGTCTGGAAAAAGACATCTTTACTTTATCTTAATATATTCTTGCTTCAGCAAACACACCAGATGATTGTCTTTCAAACGCAGTGAATATTTGTCCATAATGACTATTGGAAGCTGCATTATAACTATAATAAGTCCATGTAGCGCGTACAAAAACAGTCACCACGCATTTTCAATTTTACGATGTTTTACGGTGTTCTTAGTTTAAATATCACTTATATATTTTTAATTATTTCAAATTGTTGTAGGCCAATTTTATGTCTGTGATGTACATTTTTATTTTAATTTTTTGTAATTGCACTATGTTTAAATATAATCCATAAAGCTTGACAGCGTTCAGCGGCGTTCACCGAGCTAAATATCTTTTGCAGCTGAAACATTTTAGGATATTTCAGGTCATGTTACACATTTGGATGAAAAGCAGTCTCCTTCACTCTGCCCCATAAATAATTTATTCTGTCAAGCTGCTTACTCAAAGCCAACACACATGGGTCCTGCGATTCACAAAGTACCAACCAAGCTGTCTTCCAACCTCCAACAAGGAACAAGGGACAAACCGAAAGAATTTAAGAACTAGAAGATCTCATTGCCTCAAAAATATTTGCTCACCATTGCAAGTAATTGTGCTCCTTTGCATAATGACATTTGCTCATGTTGGTATTTATTCTGTCATTGGCCATGCAATTATTTCCTTATCATAAGCAATTCGGCATTTGGTGTGCAGCCATAGTGAGGTATTTGAATATCGTACTGAAAAGACAGCTGTTTAATATTTAAGAGGAGGGTGCTTCAGAAGGCAGGTGTGTGAGGCGCAGAAAAATAACACAAATACATGTCACACATTTCTGTTCATCCTGCAGACAAGCTACTGCACAGAAGTTGCATGGACTATATGTTATTGATCCCCCGTCCATCCCGCTTTCTTCCATGTGTTCAGATCGAGAGAAACCAGCGTAGAGAGCGCCCATTGATGCGGAGGAAATCGGAGCTCCCCAAGGACATCTCCACTGTCACAGCCTTGGAGTTGCACCGGAGAGCCGAGGAAATGTTGACAACGCACGACGGCCACTAAGAGACCACCCCAGATCCACCGTAAACCAGCAGCAGCAGCAGCATCCACAAAGGAACCACACAGGCCCGCAGAGGCCAGCACAACCGAACTCTTGGTATCTCAGTGCAGTCCAGCACAACACAGAACTGAATAGTCCCAGCTCCACCTGACACAGAAAATGTCTAAAGCCGCACATCTAAGCCTGTCCGGACAAGCGGTGCTCTGTCCTTGCCCTGACCCCCTCCTGCCCCCGCCCCGCCCACCCCCCTCAACACACACACTCTCCCTTTCCCCCCACCTGGCTGTTGTCCAGCAAAGATGTCTGTGGTGCTGGACGGTCCTGCATGACCACGACATGCACCGTGCCCCGAACTTCACCTGAGATACTGTATTGTCGTTTTTCTCTTCTCCTCCTCCCTCTTTCTTTTTACTCTGTCCTGTCCTCTCAACTCGTTTGTGTTTTTTCGGGGTGCTGTGCTGCCCCCTTCTGGTCATTTCTCTCAGGTGTTCTTTTCTGTGTGTGTGAGCTGTCTTCTCTTCTTGCCTCTTCTTTATAGATGTCAGGTGCTTGTACAAATAATATGAGCCCCCCAGCTGTCACCTCTAAAGAGGACTTTAAAAAGGCTTAATTTAAAAAAAAAACAAAAAAAAAAACATCCGTCGATGAGAAAATGTCAGTTGTTTCTATATATTTAATATTGGCTATTTTTCTCATAACATTCAAACTAGACAGCTGTTTATATTCTTTCCTACATAGTATATTAGAAGCTCCTCTCAGAGTGAAACACACTTCCTATCAGTATAACTGTTCTGTTTGGAGCTTGCTGTTCATTTTCCATTCGCTGTGAAGATTCATTGATCATTCTGTTAATCAGGACAGTGTCATCTGGGACTCGCCAGTAGCGTGTGTCCGGGTTAAAAGCGTTACAGCACAGTTGTGTTCATCGAAGTGCTGGCCTGACAGAGGTCCAGGTTTTTTTTTATCAAGCAGATCCTTTGTAGAAGCCTAGTTCGGTGCCAACTTCTCTCGTTAATTTAGTTCCTTTCTTAAAAACGATCTTTTTAATTGTTTTTTGGCAATAAGTTAACACAGGTTGCGGTGTGTGTCAGTGGCTCAAACAGTGGTGGGTTGTTTGGTTAAGTACAGGTTAAGCCCGGTTTGCCGCACATGACGTGAAATGGGATTGAGGGATTTATTTTTGGTTGCCCGTGTACATCCTGTCATCATAGGAGTGTGTTAAACATGGTCTTTAGCATTCAGTACAAGTCACTGTCATTCATGTGAGGCTCAGGAGAGCTCAGAGAGATCTAGTCGCTCGTCTGGGATTTACACAACGTGACTTAGAGAGAAGTCAAACCGAGGCAGATTCTACGAGAACTGTGCTGATGGCGATCGCTTTTTCTACTCTTCTCAAGCAAGACCCTTTTGTTTATAAAACACTTGTTAGAGATGCGACTGCTTCGTAGAGGAGGTGTGTGTTTGGTTAGAAGAGGTCAAACATGAGCCTTTCTTTTCACAGTGCCTTTTATAGTCTAAGGGGATATTTGCTCCACTGAGAATCGAGTAGTAGCATTGACTTAAAACACCAGACCATTTAAAAAAAAAATCGTAACATCCGTTTCCAAAAAAAATAAAAATAAAAAACAAGACGCGTCCAAGACTCCAGCACATGCCTTGTTGAAGCTACAAAGTCAGTTTGTAGTGAAAAGCTCTAGAGGAGAAAGCAGAGTGGTCGCCGCCCCCCCCCCGGCCACTTCAGCGACGAAGCACTTCCTGATAAAACTTGAAAGAAAACAGAAACACAACTGAAAAAAACCAAACTAGTAAAGAATTGAAATCCGTGATGCTGTCTGTCTTGGTGTGTGGGGTCACCTCGCCTGGGTGCCTGTTGATAAGAACTAGCCTCCACAGGAGAGGAAATCACCTCCCATTGTAACTTCCCACTCTGTGGCCCCACTGTCCCATTCCACTTATGATTTGTACCATTGTTTTACTCCCTCTGCCCCTCCCTTCTTCCCCCTCCCCACCCCCCCCCTAGCTAAAAGCCTACTACTCTGCAGGGCTTGTTATTTTGGAGATCTGTCTGATCTGCTTCTGGATGCTTGCAAATTATTTTTCTGTTGTGGTTTTATCCTTCCTTTTGCCTGCAGAACCTCTTGTCAGTGTTTCAACTGAATGTGCAAATTGTAAATAATACTGCAGTCACGTTGTTCTGTTTTCTCCATGTTTATCTTGAAGAACAACATTCACCAAGACTTTTGCAGTGGATTTGATGAAAGGAAAAAACGACTGCATCCTCTGATTGTTGGTTGCTGCAGGAGCACAGTGCAAGTGTCCCATTGGTGACTGTTCTTCTTCTTGAAATGGCTTTAATATTGGCTTCTTTGGAGCTTTCTTCATTTCACATAAGCTTTGTTTTCTTTTTCTTTGAAAAGGATGATTATTGCAAGTGTCCTTTAGTATATGTCTCATACTAAATGGCTTCATCTAATATTGTACATATAATGTACTTTTATTTTATGTTATAACTATTATTATTAAATGGTAGATTTCATATTTTGTACAAAATACCCCCGTGTACAGAATACAGAGGTTATTAGCAACTGCAGACAGTTGGTATGTGGCACAGACTTTAACACATGTGACTATTTGCATTTAGAAACCGTATAGAATTTGGATAGTTTTTTTTTTTTTTTAAATCTATTTGTAATCCGACATCTTTTCCGTTTTTCGTTTCCATCTCCAGACATGTGTTGAGATCCTACATACATGAGCTTTTTGTGTGTGCTTTTATCCAAATCTCCAGTGGTGTACATCTATCTATATACAGCAAATAAAGAGAACATGTGAGTTTTATATTTTCATCCTAAAAAAAAAAAACTTTGCAAGTTGTCATTGGTTTTTTTAAAGTTGTCTTGTCTTTTTTTTTTTTTTTTGCCTTGCAGCTCTGTTTGATGGACACCAGCCTACCTTTGGTCCAGAAGGCCTGTTAGAGGCTTTTTAATCAAAAAAACCTGTACGTTTCTCTGTGGAGAGCTGACATGTCGCAGCTTTTTTTGTCTTCTTTGTCAGGTTAGCATAAACATCAGTTTCCATACAGCATAGGAGGGGTGGCGATGTAGAAAGGACATAGCCGGCAGCTGAATGGTTACTGCACATTGCATAACTGCAATGTCCCTGGTTTGATTCTGGGCAGGAACTCTTGTTGCATGCCATACCCCTTTCTCTCTATCCTCTTGTTTCCTCTCTGCCACTTTGCTACTCACTGTCCAATAAAGGCAAAAATGCCACAGTTTTTTTTTTTTAATTAAAAAAAAAAAGAAAAGAAAAGGAGAAATTCTCACTTACCCTCAACTAAAAAAAGACACTGCAGCTGTTCTCCAGGTTACTGTATTAACATGTCTCATTTCTTCTTCACTTTACCTCCACCTGTAAAGCTACTGATGGTGTTAGCAAGCCGCCATTGTCTGTACTGTCTGTAGAAAATTATTAGTCTGAAGTTACAAGTGTCAAGAAGAATGAACGAAGAATACAAAGTCAAGTCCACGTCACTGATATCATCCCTAAAGAAAACGTACAACTCAGAACAAACCAGTCAGCTTCAATTTATCACCTTATATCAAACAAAATATCTCACATTTTTAGACATAATTTTATATCAATAGGTTGGAAACATTCTCAAGTTGTCGACACTTAAAATTCTGACATTTGTCAACAGGCAACATGGTTGCATCAGTATAAATTTGGACAGCTTCTTCCTTCACTTTTTAGTCTTTTAAAATTCTGGCGCAAGCATTCAATTGAATTTTATTACGTTTCATTATATATTTTAAAGTGACAGTTGTAACTTATTACCAACTAGTAATAACACAACTTAAAAACCTTATGAAAGGAACCAAACATTCGAATCCAAAAAGTAGATTCTCAGACACAAACTGAAATGAAAATCCTTTGCTGCCACCTGCTGGACAAAACCGGTAAACATTTAACATTTGAAACTTGAAAGCCACATGATTCATCTCCAGAGGCTTCTCGTACTCTAATCATACATATATATGATCACTGCGGTGTTGAGTTGGACTGCAATCCTGTTTTTTTTTGTTTTTTTAAATAGCTTTTTTTAATTTCACAAACACAATAGAGGTCTAATCAGTATTTTCTGACCATGTAACACCATTATTATGAAAAAGATAATTTTATCATATTGCAACACTAAATCAAGACACATTAACAATTAATTAATCCATTACTGACTGAACTGGCATTGATATTCTGCTTTAAATCATCGCAGTCAAAAGTTGTCTTTCATACAGCATGATGTCAAGGACATCGCTTGCTTCTCTGCAGGAGAGGTTGCTAGGTGCTGCCATCAGCCACTCACAGTTGCACTAACACACTTCAAATCAAAGGGGCTTTTTATTGGCATGGGAAACAGACGTTTACATTGCCAAACCAGGAGAATAATTTGCTTCTGTTTTTGTTTATTTGGTCGTCAATTAGGGTGCTGAGGGTGTAGATATGGGCTGTTGTACGGCAATTTAAATTGGCTTGTCTGAGGTCACTTAAGTTCCCCCATTCATTTGAAGACAACAGTGAGCTTTGGCACCCGCCCACCCTCTTGTGTCTAGCACCCCTGCTGGGATCTGTGCTTGAACCCAAATGAACTTACAGGGATTTAGGTTTAGAAAACAAACAGACTTGCGCATTTTTCATCTGTAAACCGCAACCGTTGGTCGGCTGTGACAGTGATGATGACATGCTGTAAGAGGCGTTGCATCAATCAGTGATCTGTACGTGGTTCTTTGATCTCATTAATGTTTCATTACTGTGTTTTTAATCTCATGTATGAACCCTCATCGCATTCCGCAGAACCTATTTTCAGGGTCAAACATATATTTCTGTATTTACTGTAAACGAGCAAAAATAATGTAGCATAATAGCCTTTGTCTCTAAATTTAATTACTGCCCTAATGAGGATGCAAATTGTCTCCCTCCAAAAAACCCCATTTGCCTCATTATCAACACATTGTACCCCAATTATCTAAGAAAAAATATTGCTCTGGGCCTGATGCGTCACTGAAAATACGTCAGTGGTTTTTGTGGGTGTTTAAAAGACTCTGTGTATCTCTCTCTCTCTCAGCTCTGAGATGAGGTCACTCGGGTTCATTGTTTTTGCCTGCAGTCGGAGTGCTGTACCGCTCTACTCGAAATATGGTGTGCTGCTGACAGCTTTCTTTGACTGTCAGTGTTAAAATCTTGCTGTGCGACTCCCCCCTGGTTCTTGCAACCTAAAAAAAAAAAAAAAAAAAAAAAAAAAAACCCATCTCGTCACGACAGGAGATGTCAGAACCTATTGCCATGGAAACAGTGCTCAAAAGTTTTGAGCGTCAACCCCCATTGTGACTACATCCAATCAGATTTTAGGAAAAGCTTTACTTTACTCTGAAGCGCGGTGTGGGTACATCTGTGTGGACCTAAATCTGTCTAGGTCTGTGTGTGTGTGTGTAAGTGTGTGTTTGTGAGGTGGGGGGGACTGGAAGCCAGAAAGTGACTCATCACACCACCCCGGGGGTCCTGAGATGCATGGCTGCAGAAATTGGACTTTTCTTCATACTCTTGTATCAGCGTCTTTATCTTTTGAACACCTAAGTCCTCTTGAGGAAAGCGAGTGTCATCAGAGTCGCACCTTGCTCTTCAACCATTCTCCCCTGAGGAACCTGGTGTTGGGGTGCAGCCCAGTCCCAGTTTCTTTGATGCCTGACACTCTGCTTCAAAGTCCGCAGCATCAAAGCGGGGGACTTGGGATCAGGCCCAGGAGTATCCTGCATCCTGCCTCTCTCACACAAGAGTGAGGCAGGAGAGAGGCGCCTTCGCTTTAGGATCATCCGGCTTTAATAAGGCTTCCTTACAGAGAGACACGACAAGACAAAGTTAGTGAAATTACACTTAAGGGCTGAAAATTGAAGCTCAAAACAAAGTATTTTCCTCATGAGAATATGCAGAGATGAAGTACAAAAGTACAAAAATGTAGTGAAATTTGTAGTGATGGTAATGATTTGTAATGATCAATAAAAGTACAGTGAAGTGGATTAATAAGTAGTCTAAAGTGCATAGATTTTACCTCTATACAGTAGATATATACCTAAGAATAAACATGCATACACAGGTTCAGACTGGAAGTGTTCTAAATAATTTTGAAATGAATTGTATAAAGTGTGCATATTTATTTTTACATGACATTTGTTGAACATTTAATGTTCCATTTTTTTTTATAGTTGCTCCCTGCAGAGCTGCAGATGTTACAAGAATCCTGGGAGAAATTATGAGGAACTTTCAGCCAATCACTGTCAAGACCCTCGATGCTTCAAAATCCTGAGATGCAAACACTTGAGGAGAGAATGATTGCAGATATGAATGAACTGTGAATACGAAGTAAGGACATTAAGGACAATGTTGTTCCATGTATCCATTTAATTTCATTTCAGAATGCAGGATATAGTTTTGGAAACCTGCACTTTCGACAGACAGCTCGATGCTGACAGTGTGAACACTTAAAGGAATGATAGTTGAGGAGGGCAAAACTCAGAAGGTGGCAGAAGCTGTGAGAGACAACAGGGAAAATATAGTTTCTGCACGAGGCTTGCAGGAAGCTCTGCTCCTTTTGCTCACATGTGAACTTCACACACTGACTTGTTCTTGAAGTTGCTCTGGAAAGTTGCAGTAAAATAGTATCATCGGAAAAGCTGATATATGGTCAAAACTAATTTTTTCAGTAGTGGAAGCCCAACAGCACCACTCATTAGACTGTGTGTTAAAAGTTAACTCAGATGAGAATCCAATTCTCTAATGGCTAGACCACAAACATAATTTTTTCCGAATTAGTGAGCTAAGGATGACACAGACTTAAGGGGAAAATCATGTTGTTGTTTGTAAAGAAACAGCAGCTCACATGCAGAATCACTATGGAGGTTTTTTTATTTGGGTTTGTATTCACAATGGAGTTTAAACATGATGATAATGAACATTTCAGGTGATAACCTGTGGTGTATTCTTCCTTTACTTTATTCTTTCCTTCAGAGCTTATTCTTGATTTTAGTTTACAGGTTAAGCAATTAGTCAGTTGATCAATCAACAGAACATTAATTCATTGTTTAATTCATTTTTAAGCAAAAACGCCAAAAAATCCACCGATTCCAGCTTCATAAATGTGAATATTTGCTGGTTTTCTTAGTCTTTGGTCAAACAAAACAAATGTTTAATCAATCAGTTGAGAAAATAATCAGCAGATTAATCTATAATTAAAATAATACTTAGTTAGAAGCCCTGTTGTATTCATGAGTTTTTGATCACAAGTTATTATCTTCTGCACGTGAGATAATATATTGTATGCACAATAACCGTGTCTTGGTGTGCCAGATGGGGGCTCTTTACTTTTCTGATTGCTGATTTTAAACTGATCTTATCATAATTTCATCATTTTTTTTGATATGCATGTTTCAAAATGTTCAGTAAACAAAGTATTTCTCCTTTTCTGAAAAAAAAAGACTTTTAAAAGTTAAAGTATAACATCATTGCATAATAATCCACATGTGAAAGATCCATTCAACAAAACACCGTATCCAGCTCGGCTCTGACTGGACTACAAGCTCTGATTTCACATCAGAAAGAAACGTCCAACCCTGAATGCCAGTTCTGCCTGATCATGGTTGTGTTGAAAACTGAACAATATACAGTATGTTTAAAAACTGTGGACATTATTAGTCCGTTCCACAAAAACATGTGTTTGTGTGTTTGCAAGCGTGCTCCACGTGCATGTGTGTGCACGTGTACGTGCATTTGGCAGATAAATCTGTGGTAACTACTTCAGCAGTAATCCTGCTGCCTGTCAGTCTGGGCACAATAGAGCCGTACCAGGACACTCCTTTACTGTGACTGTCTGGAACATACACACACAAAAACCTTTATTATCTTGCAGTTTCTGGGGCATCTGGGGACAATCCCATTGTCTGCTGAAGCCACGCAGACACATAAGCGTTCCATCTGTACAGGGGACACAGGTAACTGTCTGACTATATGTGGGGCAGATTAACCAGAGCAGTGCGGACGCGGCAGCCTCACCTGACTGTCTGGAGCCCTGCTGCTCTCAGTGCACAAGGTCAGAACACACTTGAGAGACACAAAGGGCAGAAAACACTGAGAGCTGACTTCTAGCTTGTATTTGGAAATAAGACAAGGAAAACGGAGGGAGTGGGAGAAGCAGACGAGTAGCAACACACACACACAGAGGTCTTTCACACTCTTTTGCTCTTTTTCCACTTGGGTGAGCGATAGACGGATGTGCAGAAAGTGATGGAGGCAACCTTTCACAGGAGGGATGTTCAGATGAGACTTTATCTAAACAGCACGGGTGAACAATTTTTCTCAGCATGTGCATGGATGCATTCGTGGGCTGTGGGTGTTTTGCACTTACTGTGTAGGTAACAAGGGGTATGCTAAGCAGGTTGTTCGTAGGTACATTTTCCATAGACTACAGTCTATATATTACAATGTTTGTTTAAAACATTCACCCTCATGTACACTGGTGTACTTGGAGTGCAAACAGACCCTATGTTAAGCTTATTTCTAGGGCCTGTCATCAGCATGAGCTCCCACACATTATTGCTGGATGTAAACAAACACTTTCAATTCAGTTCATCATCCATTTCTGTGAATACAAACATTATAAATAGGAAGAAGCATGCAAACTAGTAGAAATGACAAACTTGATTACACTGAGTACATTCTGCAATTTAGATGTGATTTTGTCCGTGAAAGTCATGCCAGCCACACGAGATCTTTTAACAGATGCACTCCATTGATAGAGCATCAGAGAGCGAAGCCTCCTCTGCTGGATCTAATTGAAATGTTAGCCTGATCTCTGGCAGTCAAGTGGGGTCAAGCTGATTTAGTGCGGCTCAGTCTCTACACTGTCTCACACAAAAACAGTCAAATCTGACCCCTTTATTGATTTTGTTGTGTGTTTGCCGTGTGTCGACCCCCAGTTTCAGGAGGAAGGATGTGGACTCCTGTCCCGATTGCACCAGCTCTCCACTCTCTCAAGATAATTCACAGGGCACGGTCATTTGCTACACCTGTCCGCACGTGCTGTGTGGACTTGGAAAATCACTTATGAAAACATGTCCCCTCAGGTTACCTGAGGAGTCTTGTGAGAGGAGCTGGAGGAGGATGTGAGAGCTGAGTCAGAGTAGGTACTAGAGTGACAGGGAGGGAGGGTTTTTGTTTGTTATTTTCATTGTTGAAACTTCAAGGTGCATCTGAGGTCTGGAGAGCATGGTGATTGCTGATTTTGTCCACATTGGTCAGACAAGAGGCCAGAAGGTTAAACTTAAAAAACATGTTTGACTACAATGACTGAGCATCCGAGGCTCATAAGGCTCAGGATACACTTGCTTTTTCCCCAACATGTAGACAAGTGGCTGCAATGCAAGACGCAGGAATGGTACCTGGAGGATTAGAACGTATATCCACAAATAGGCAGCAGATCAAGGACGGATAATTCATGGCTAACACTGTATATCCTCCTTGAGAACTCTGGATTTGTAAACATGACGGCAACACTCGAGAGAGGTTACTATGTTTAGTGTTAATGTTGAGATCTTGACAGGCAAGCCTCCAAGTTTCCTGCTATTGATGTCTTTGTTTGTTCATGTGCTTAACTGCTTCTTCATCAATATCATCGTGCTGCATCAACACGCTGGCCATCATGTGCATGTGAACGCTTTGTTAAAAACAAGTAAATGCGTGCTCTAAAGCCTCAGGTGTGCACATACTGTACTGTTGCCTTTTTGCCTTTATCTTGATGACTGCAATGAGCAGATATGATGTTATTTTCCAGAGAATGGCTGTGAAGATTCTCAGTCATCCAGGTCATGGTTATCCAAGGAGGGTTGAATTGAGGGCAACTGGACTTGGTTTTCCAATGGACCACTGGTGCAGTATGGGGGCCCGTTAGATGTATTTGTCCTGAGTGCCCCTGCAGGAGTTGAACAAACTGAAAACACTGTTAGTTCAACAACATTGCTAGATAGGCAAGATAAACAGATTTTCAAGGACCTCCAGGAGAAAAGTCATCAGAGGCTGAAAGTAAAATCCAGCAAAGCAACAATGAATGCAGAGCTTTGGTGATTAAATCTGTTTGTGTGCTGTTGTCTAAATATCAATCGTAGAATGTTTGAATTTAGAAATCAAGTAAAATGCTGGACTACCACCTCAAGAGAAATTCATGACTGGTATTTGGTCAACAATTTCTTTGACATTGGGTGTGTTTACATGATGAGCAGCACAACAGAACATCCATAGATCAGATGAAACTGTCAGTTCCACCTTAATTTTTCAACACACTGCCATTTATTATGAGACGAGATGATTAAGTCCAATGTCGATTTGAAAAATATACAATCTCAGCTTCCATAGTGCACTCCATTATGCTAGTCGCACAGTAAATACAACATCAATTTCACCATGTTGTGAATCCTGACATTAACTGGGGGTCGACCCGGCACCTGCACCGCATCAGCTGAGAGATGAGGATGATGAGGATTTTAATGAATGGTGGAGAGGATCTGCAGCTGTCTTTTCAAAGGTGCTCTGCCACAGTTTCTAATGTGCGGTGATTGTTGTTTGATTGTGTTAAAAATAGAATCATTCAATAATTGTGAATTTCAAATGGATACATGCAGCACGGCTGCTGTAATCACTGAGCCAGACGCCTGTTGCCAACTCATTCATAGTAAAATGAAAATATATTGTTACAGCCATATTCATGTTAATGCAATGGGTTAAAACAAAACACAGAAGAAATCCACCACGCAGGCTTTAAAACTGAAATTTGTTTAAATTATGAAACAACCACCAATCCTTTACAACTGAAGAGTCCCAAACAGCCAAATCCATTCATAACATCACACACAATGTGCAAAATGCATATATCTGTCTCTAAAAAAAGGGTAAATGACTTTATAACAGTACTGTAGCATCTGTTTAGTGATTCCACCAAATGATATTTGTTGTTGGATGGGGCTGAAATGGTGAGAATAATCCAAAAAACATGATGTTATCCAAACACAACATTTACACACACATGTAGCAGGTACATTTTTTTGGCTAAATTTTGGTCAGTCAGCTAGCTGCACATTTTATTATTACCTTGTTTCTTTTCCACTGGAGTGACATATCTTCCTTTAGCAAATTGTTAGGCTTCTGAACTAATATCATAATTTTTGAATGATTTCTGTCTGTCTTAGTTTTGGTTTCGTTGCTGTTTCATCCTCTTTCCACATATGCTGCAGAAGATTGTTTTGAAGCCTGCTGTTCTTTACACATAAAAACTGAAACGTTTTGCAGTTGATTTCAATGTGTGAAACTACAAAAATGGTTTGAACAAGCTTTTACATTTTTTTGCCAGAAAAACAGCAAGCTGCTGGTGTGATTGCCTGGGAGTGGAAGCAATATTGCCCTTTGCAAATTTAGGCAAAGATGTTCAAAATGTTTGTCTAATTTGCTTTTAGACTGAGACTTAATGACATCAATTCATAAATGTATAAAGACAAGAGGAAAAAGGACAGACTGTGGAGGAAAACAACTAAAACAACCAGAGTTATGGTGCTAGCTGGCTAACAGCTAATGTCTGTACACTCTGTATATCGACTGTTTAGGGAGAATAAGCAGCCAGTCAAAGCAAAAATTCACTTTACATTCTGTCTGAACTCACCGTTACATGACTCAACCACACAGGTGTCAAAAAATTATTTTTAGTAAGGGTTGTTTTCCATTTCAATTTTTAATGTTGCCCTACCTGATTTGTACTTGTTTCTGGGACACCTTGGTACATCTGTCTCTCAACATGCAGCTTCAGATCTCTACCTACACAACATTATATCTACAGATGTTACTCTGTAAGTTCTTTTTCCTCACCTTTGCCTTTATGATGCAGGCTAGTATGGCTAAATGAAGCTCAGCTGTTCACAGGCAACAGTGTCACCACTAATGAGACACACTTTGGCCTGATGTAGACTTCAAACCTGAGCTACTCAGTCTCCTGTTCCCTCATTTCACTCACACAAAGTTGTACTTGTGAGGACATTTTGTTGACGTTCGTTACCTTGAGGGACCTTGACTCTAGCTAACCTAAAAAAAGCAGCTATAATTGCATAAGCAATTTTCAGCAAAGTGAGTTCTGTAGTCAATTGTTTGAAATGTCAAATTAGCAAATGTCAATAACCTGCATGTTCTCATCTAAAATCATAATTATATCAACATTCTTTTATTATAAATCTAAGAACGCAAGCCAAATACCTAAAATTTGGAATTGTTAGGACGTTGAGGATGTTTTTTCACCATTCTGTGTTCCCATTTCCTTTTATTCTCAATGATTTTTAACACAAACACAGGATTCTCCCATGTAACTATCTTAAAGGTTTATGTTATTAGCACAAGTTTTTAATTATATCAACTTTGTTTCAGAATAAACATAATTTCCTCTGTCAGTTTGGTCTAAACACAATACCCATAAGCCTTGGCCGCCATTGTTATGAATAAGCATGAATTAGAGCTGTAGAAAACTCAAAATGCATCCAAAACTATCCTAGTTGTTTTGATAGCGTGACATTTAAAAAGGAAAGAAAAGACAAATTTCATAGAACTCATTGTACATTATTGTCATTTTGGACTGTTTATGCAATATTAAGTAGCTCCACTGAAACCAGCCACAGCAAGGTAAATGGAGTAAGTTTAATAACTGGGGTAAATTTCTGTTACTGTTTGGTTTTTCAAATGGAAAGTTTTAATGCTTAGAGCACCATGGACAAAAACTATTTTTGCCTTCATTATATGGGACAGATCATTACCACATAAAACACAACGATTTGCACTGTTAGGTATCACTTGAGAAAGTGATTAATTTTTTGTTTGTTTTGTGATTTTGTTCTACCCTTCACGGGCCATTAAAGATTGTTTTTGGAAAACTGCTATCAGAAAAGGGGCATTCTGGCATGTCTGACAAACATCCAAAACCTTGTTTTCCACACTTCCAACAGCACAATTATAATGTGGAGACAGGTCTGACAATGTAACGTGTGGTACGTGATAAACTCATGAAGGACTGAGGAAAGTTTGTAAAACAAACAAACAAACAAAAAACTCTGCATTTCACAAACACTGTAAACTGATGCAGAGGCCTTAAAGTTCGAGTAAGAAGGGTGACAGTACAAGAAGTCCTGTGATCAGTAAGACTAGATGCTAGATTTGTGTTAGGTGACCTTTATACATTCAAAATGATCTATCAGTGTACGTTTGCGCAGCATCTACTGTTAACCATACTGCAAACAAACAAAAAACAAAAAAACAACCCTGATGTTATTTTTAAAATACATCAGTATATAAACAATATTATTATATAAAAACGAGGGCAGGTCAAGCTAGCTGGCTCCCTGTCAGACAGCTTTCCCATCTCCAATGTCTCGTCCCAACATTGTTTTCCATTTTCTTCAGTAGATGCTCTGTGAAGCCAAGGACAACACTGCAGATGGCATCTACATCAGTTTCCGAACCGACGGCAGCATCTTCAACCTACAGCGTCAGTTCCCCAAGATGAAGACCCTGGAGCAGCTGGTCCTGGAGCTCCTGTTCCCAGATGACTGCGCCTTGATTGCTCATATAGAGGAGGCATTACAATGCATAGTCAACTGCTTTGCAAAGGCAGGAAAGGCCCCTGACCTTACAATCAGCCTGAAGAAGACAGACGTGATGTACCAGTCTCCACTTGGTGTACCCTATAGCCGCATAAAAAACGAAGGCACCAAGCTCAACGCAGTGGAGCACTTCACAAAGCTGGGCAGTGTCATGTCAAACGAGGACAAAACCAGCAAAGACCAAGACAACTGCCTAGGAGTGTGGCAAGACCACTCTCTGCGTCTCTCCACGAGCAGAGACATGGGTCTTGTACAGGAAATAGGTGCATCTACTAGAGTGTTTCCATCAACAATGCCTACGCACCATCCTCAACATCAAGTAGCAGGAGTACATCTCCAATGAGGAGGTGCTAGAGAAAGCACATCTACCAAGCATCAAAGCCATGTTACTGAAACACCAGCTGTGATGGGCGGAGCATGTCGCAAGGATGGAGAGCTTGTGGCTGCCAAAGGCTGTCTTCTTTGGTGAACTCCGGGATGGAAAGAGCAATCGAAGGGCCCCCAGAAAGCGCTTCAAAGACCATCTCAAGCAGCTGCTATTATGAGCTTGCATCCATCATCACTCATGGCACCAAGAGGCAAGAGATAGAAAAGGCTGGCAACACTGCATCAACACAACCAGCCTGAAGTTTGAAGCTGAGCAGCTGCTGAGGACAAAAGAAAAAGATGGAAAGAGAGTGCTGCGCTTCAGGCACCACCAGCCCAGGGCTTTACCCATCCCAAGTGTGGACAGGTCTGGGCTCCACAGCCACCTAGGAGCCTATAAAATAGATGGACCGTCCTCCCCTGATCCTTGCAAGTGAGGAACAAGCCAATATATATCATTGTATAGACAACATTCTTATCTAAAAACGTATATGAAAAACAGTTACATTCAAATATTACATTTAGTTCAAATATACCTGGAGTACAGTCACCTCCCACCAAAAAAAATTATGGCTTACTATTTTGTCACTTTTAAAATAGGGTCTTTCCATATTTGAAAAGTTTGTTTGTTTTCTACCCATAACCCATATCATGGAAAAAGCTATTTTGTGCACTGTTGGAGTATGTCACTTTCTTATAGTGATAGGTTCTCTGTCACTATTTGTTTGATCCTTTATCTAAATATTTAACTCAGTAGATTTCCGGCTGTAAACAGTAGGAGTAAAAAGCCACTAAAGGATGTGTAATACACTTTTTTTCTCCCCCAAAACTTTCTGTGTACTCTTCTGCAATGCCGGTGCAAAAAAAAACAAACAACTATCTTTCTTTTTTAAAACTCTATTTGAAAAGAAAAAAATTGAGTTTTTTCCTTTTCTTCCTCACAAAAAATATTAAAATACAACAAAACAGTAAAAAAAATTGGAAATTGAAACACAAAAATGATTACATTATTGGATTAGTCAAACACACATGTTTTCTAAACACAGCTGTATGGAATTTGGTCGACACTTTATTTCCCCTTAATCAATAAGCCAGACTTGATATGTGTTTCTGATAAAGTCTGATAATGGTGTCTGGCACTTCTTATCATTTCTGCTTCTTCTCTCACTGTTTCACAGAAATCTGACTCACATCTCATTGACAGAATAGTTTCTGCTGCTCCTAGAAGCCTATTGTGGTTGATATTGGAGTCATCTGTTATTCTAACATATATGTATTCAAAGGCTTCAAACAGCGATGGTCTAAACATCACATCACACAATAACCCACAGAGTTTGTTATATTCTTCATGCAATGATTTCTGCATATGAGTGCGGTTTATAGCCTCTGCTTTTTATACTGCAAATAATCTTTTTGAGACATGCACAGATAAACTTGTCAAACACATACATGTTTTCTAAACACAGTTGTATGGAATTTGGTCAACACTTTTTTTTCCCCCCTTGATCAATAAGCAAGAGTTGATATGTGTTTCTGATAATGTCTGATAATGGTGTCTGGCACTTCTTATCATTTCTGCTTCTTCTCTCACTGTTTCACAGAAATCTGAGTCACATCTCATTGACAGAATAGTTTCTGCTGCTCCTAGAAGCCTATTGTGGTTGATATTGGAGTCATCTGTTATTCTAACATATATGTATACTAAAGCTTCACACAGCAATGGTCTAAAGCGATCAGATCACACAATAACCCACAGAGATTGTTATATTCTTCATGCAATGATTTCTGCATATGAGTGTGGTTTATAGTCTCTGTTTTTTATACTGCAAATAATCTTGGTTAGACATGCACAGATAAAACTTGCAATGATATCTACAACATCTTCTGTAATTTGTGAGGGTGATTGTTCTCTTACTATAGCAGGCTCAGGGGTGGCGAGGGTGTGAAGATGTACGCACTGATATGTGTATATATCTTATAGGTTTATGTTATTAGCGCCAGTTTTTAATTATTTCAGTTTTGTTTCAGTATAATCATGATTTCCTCGGTCAGTTTAGTCTAAACACTACAATACCCATGAGCCTTGGCTGCTGTTGTTATGGATAAGCATGAATTAATTAATTAATGAATCCAAAACTATCCGTGTTGATAGTTACATGTGTCATAAAATGTTTTAATAGCGTGACATTTACAAAAAAAAAGACAAATTTCAAGACTCATTGTACATTATTGTCATTTTGGACTGTTAATGTAGTATTAAGTAGCTCCCCTGAAACTGGCCACAGCTAGTTAAATGGAATAAACTTATTAACTGGGGTAGTTTTCTGTTACTGTTGAGTTTTTTAAATGGAAAGTTTTAATGCTTAGAGCACCATGGACAAAAACTATTTTTTCCTTCATTGTACTGGACAGATCCTCACCACATAAAACACACTGATTTGCACTGTTAGATATCACTTGGAAAAGTGATAAACATTTTTATGTTGTGTGATTTTGTTCTACCCTTCACAGGCCATTAAAGATTGTTTTTGGAAAACTGCTATCAGAAAAGGGGCATTCTGGCATGTCTGACAATCATCCAAAACCTCTTTTCCACACTTGGAACAGCACAATTATAATGTGGAAACATGTCTGACAATGTAAGATGAGGTATATGATGAACTCAAAGAAGGACTAAGGAAAGTTTGTTAACCCCCCCCCCCCCAAAAAAAAACAAAACAAAAACAAAACCCTCTCTCCATTCTTAACTTACAGTTTGAGCAATACTTGAATATAAATGTTTCCTGAAACACTTCTTATCAGGACAAACCAAATGTAAACTGCATTTCACAAACACTGTAAACTGATGCAGAGGCCTTAAACAAAGTAAGAGTAAGAATCAGTACATGAAATCCTGTGAACAGTAAGACTAGATTTGTATTGGGTGAGCTATTTATTTATAAAAACATATTATATGTAAAAAGGTGACATAGTATGATGGTATATGTCAAACCAACCTGGACTATAGTCACCTCCCACCTAAAAAAATGATGGCATAGTACTTTGTCATTTTTAAAATGGAGATTTTCCATATTTGAAAATTTTGTTTTCTACCCATAACCCATATCATGGAAAAAGCTATTTTGTGCACTGTTGGAGTATGTCACTTTCTTACAGTGATAGGTTCTCTGTTATTATTTGTTTTACCTTTTATCTAAATATTTAACTCAGTAGATTTCATTCTGTAAACATTAGGAATAAAAAGTCACTAAAGGATGTGTAATACACTTTTTTTTAATTCCCCGAATCTTTCTTTGTACTCTTCTGCAAAAAAACCCAACTATCTTTCTTTTTCAAAAACTCTATTTTAAAAGAAAAAAGTCACTTTTTTCCTTTTCCTCCTCACAAAAAATGTATTAAAATTCAACAAAAGAGTAAAATTGAAATGAAAACAGATAAAAACTTGCAATGATATCTACGACATGTTCTTTAATTTGTGAGGGTGATTGTTCTCTTACTATAGCAGGCTCAGGGGTGGCGGGGGCGTGAGGATGTACGCACTGATATGTGTATATATCTTATAGGTTTATGTTATCAGCTCCAGTTTTTAATTATTTCAACTTTATTTCAGAATAATCATGATTTTCTCTGTCAGTTTGGTTTAAACACTACAATACCCATGAGCCTTGGCTGCCGTTGTTATGGATAAGCATGAATTAGAGCTATAGCAAATTCAAAATGCATCCAAAACTATCTGTGTTGATGAGACATCCTATACATTTGTCAGAATATATTTTGATAGAGTGACATTTTTTTAAGAAAGGACTAATTTAATAGAACTCATTGTGCATTATTTTCATTTTGGACTATTTATGTAGTATTAAGTAGCTCCCCTGAAACTGGCCACAGCTAGGTAAATGGAATAAACTTATTAACTGAGGTAGTTTTCTGTTGCTGTTGAGTTTTTCAAATGGAAAATTTTAATGCTTAGAGCACCATGGACAAAAACTATTTTTTCCTTCATTGTACTGGACAGATCATTACCACATAAAACACAACGATTTGCACTGTTAGATATCACTTGGAAAAGTGATAAATATTTTTATGTTTTATGATTTGGTTCTACCCTTCACGGGCCATTAAAGACTGTTTTTGGAAAATTGCTATCAGAAAAGGGGCATTCTGGCATGTCTGACAATCATCCAAAACCTCTTTTCCACACTTCCAACAGCACAATTATAATGTGGAGACAGGTCTGACAATGTAACGTGAGGTACGTGATGAACTGAAATAAGGACTGAAGAAAGTTTTCTAAAAAACAAACAAAAAAACAAACCTCTATCCATTCCTACCTTACAGTATGGACAATGCTTGAATATAGGTGTTTCCTGAAACACCAAACCCAATGTAAACTGCATTTCACAAACATCATAAACTGATGCAGAGGCCTTAAAGTTAGAGAAAGAAGGGTGACAGTACAAGAAATCCTTTGAAACATAAGATGCTGGATTCATATAAGGTGATCTTATTGCATTCAAAATGATCTATCAGTGTACGTTTGTGCAGCTTCCACTGTTAATGGTACCTATTTCTTTTATCTTTTATTTAAATATTTAACTCAGGAGATTTCAGGCTGTAAACAGTAGGAATAAAAAGCCACAAAAGGATGTGTAATACACTTTTTTTTCTCCCCCAAAACTTTCTGTGAACTCTTCTGCAATGCCGGTGCAAAAGAAAACTAACTTCCATTTTTTAAAACTATATTTTAAAAGAAAAAAAAAATCACTTTTTTCCTCTTCCTCCTCGAAAAAAAATACAACAAAAGAGTAAAAATGAAATGACAACATATATATAATATATATAATAACAACTCATATTGAAACAAAAGCGAAATGACATGACATCCATAAATAAATCTGGAATCGTTTGGTTGAAAATTGAAACACAAAAATGATTACATCATTGGATTAATCAAGCACTTACATGTTTTCTAAACACAGGTGGGTGAAAGATACACCCTATGGATGCGCTGGCATCATCAGTGATGTTTCCTGGGTTCATTGGATGTTTCAGATCTCACAACATCGTACACCTTCGCCCAGGCGACCCAGCCGTGGTTAATCAGGCCCCAACTTGTGTCCCAGCAGCATTAGTCCACGGATCACCCCTCTTTATCCACAGCCATCTGGAGGCTCTCTTTGCTGCCTCCATTGCAGCCCTGATGGCTGTTCTCTTCAGAGGCCCACTCATAAGCAGCAGAATTTAGTCTCTGTAGAAATAGCGGCCGACAAAGCCTCCACAGCCTACTTGTACTGGGTGGCAGTGTGCTTGCCAACCCTGTTTCCGGCGGCGTTCCTCCAAGAGTCTCTGGTACTTGGCATGCTCCCTTTTGAATGCCTCCTCTATGCAGTCTTCACAGGGCATGGTTGATTCTATCAGGACGATGTCTGGTAGCAAAATGTTAACTTGAGTTGCTTGCCCAGATCAACCATTAGCTGCTAGTCTGGTGCAGTGGTAAGTAGACATGTAGAAGCTTTGGGTTGTGGTTTAATAAATGTTGTAATGTTGTCTGCTTTCTGGGGCTGGGGGGGGGGGGGGGGGGGGGGGGGGGCAAGGGTGCCTCCTGTTTGTTATGGCTAAGGAGATACTCTCGGCCACTGCCTTCAGCACTTAGACATGACGCCAGCGGTAGCAACCATACCCAAGGGCCTTCGGACAGCTGCTCAGATGTGTTCGAGTGTGCCTCTCCCAGGGCAGAGAGAGCAAGACAATGTGTCAGCTTTGCCCCAGAGCTGGAGGTTTGCCGGGCTGGGTAAGATGTTGTAAATGGCATGGATCATAGCTGTATGGAATTTGGCCAACACTTCTTTTTGTTTAATCAATAAGCCAGAGTTGACATGCGTTTCCAATAATGCCACTTCTTATCATTTCTGCTTCTTCTCTCACTGTTTCACAAAAATCTGAGTCACATCTCAGTTGACAGAATAGTTTCTGCTGCTCCTAGAAGCTTATAGTGGTTGATATTGGAGTCATCTGTTATTCTAGCACACATGTATTCTAAGGCCGCATGCAGTGATGGTCTAAACATCAGATCACACAATAACCCACAGAGATTGTTATATTCTTCATCCAATGATTTCTGCAGACATGAGTGCGGTTTATAGCTGTCACTTGGTACCGAACATGTGTAACAGCCTCTGCATTTGTATGCCAAATAATCTTGTTAAGATGTGCACAGATAAAACTTGTAATGATATCTACGACATCATCTGTAATTTGTGGGGATGATTGTTCTCTTACTATGGCAGGTTCAGGGGTGGCGGGGGTGTGAGGATGTATGCACAGATATATGGGGTCTCCTCCTGCCTCTCACTAATGACATGCTCTGGTTGTGGTAGTGGGTATGGATGAGGAACAATGGCGTTTTCTTTTTCTTCTTCTTCATAGTCTTCGTAAAAGAAATGTTTGGAGTTGTTTCATCAATGTAGAAACAGCATTCTATAAAATCCTCACCAGAAAACGATGATGAGGATTTCTTAACACAATTACACACAAGATCATGAAACCATATTTTGTAAAGCGTAAGTTTCTATATTACTCCATAAAACTACAGGTATCCATCATATATACATAATAGGACACTGTTGTCTGTGTGTCTGATGATTTTCACTCAACATACACTGTGAAAGGAAAACACCCAAGCTTGCACACTGCCCACAATATCAGGCAGAAGAAGACATTTTCTATACATCTCCTTAAACTCTTTTTTGTCTTTTAGAGTGACTAGGTATGAAGCCACTCTAAGTGGCCTCTGGTTGTCATTACCCCTTCCATATCCTCACATTCCCTGATTTTTTTTTCTATTTCAAAAAATATTTTCAGAGAGGTCCAGCTACATAAGGTCTGCACAAACAAAAGTCACAGAAACACTCGGTCATAGTCTTCTACAAACTCCACCACCTGCACACAGTTTCACTATCCCTGGATAATATTTAGACAAACACTAGACATACCTTAACACCCCATATAGACACACAGGTCAGTCTCTAAAAACTTAACTCAGACACACTGAGGACAATCTCCTAGGTTTCATTATTAAAACTGGGTGGAAACAATTAGAGTTTACATTCTGCATTACAGAACCAATCCAAAGTCTTTAGAGTGGCCCTTCATATTGGGGCAGTGACATGCAGTTCACTATGGAGGAGAATGGGGGGAAAGCATCATTTCTGGTAAGGGCTGTAGGTTTGTTAGCGGCCATTCTTGCCACCGTTCAAGCAACTACTGTGCATTTAGAAATCCCCAGACTTCGATAGGCGGAGATCTCTGATTGTCTGGTATTGCGAGTCTACACCTCATAGTCTGGGAAGGGGGTTGAAATCCCTGGAGCTCCTCCTCAAGGACTGCCTAGTACACTGTGTCTCACCAGCTGATGCTGTCTGTAGCTGCAGCAGAATTTAGCCAATGTCCTCCTCTTTGCTCAATGTTTCTCACCACCAGAACAAAAACTTTTTAGGATGCTGTACATACAAATGTTGAGCTGTGAAGTAAAACAAATTGCCATCTTAACATGTTTTCTTACACAGTAGAGCGTCAGACTCCCAGGAGAGCATCATTGGTTATCTGTTCCTTGGACATTTCTAGACAGGAAGGTGTGCTGGAGCAGGTTGGTCATGTGATGGAGCCTCACCAATCACCAAAAGCATCAGTTATTTACCTCAGGGCCATCAGAGAGAGAGGACGTGAAAGAGAAGTGTCTGTTTCTCTGATTTCATTTATTCATTCTTTTCTTTTCCTCAGGTCCACTTTCACCTGTCTTTCTGTGTCTTTACACACCTGTAAGCCTTAAATCTTGTGCAACACTGCATGACGAAATCTCACCGTGTCATGGAAATATTTCATTCACTTCATTCATGTTTTTAAAATTATGTGTATTTAACTTTTTTTTTTTGCAAAACTAAACGCCTTCTCTCATGCTTTTCCTCTTCCATGTTTATAGATTACACTTAAAGTGTTCATTTTTTTTCAAATAAAGTTCTTACAATTTTTTAACCCATCTATTTTTTTTTTAAAATCATGTTTCCTAAATTAAATGTCTCCTCTTGTGCTTTTTCTCTTCTACGTTTCTAGTTTACACCTGTAGATAGTGTACATTCATAAACTTTGTTGGGAATGGTCTTACAACTTTTTCCCTCAACTTTTTGTTTTTTGTCCTCATATTTCCAAACTTAAACGTCTTCTCTTGTGCTTTTACACATACAGATAGTGTTCATTCATGTTTTTAAACGTTTTTTGGTTATGTTCTTAAAATGTTTTCTTTCACCCATGTTTCCACCATTTAACACCATCTCTTACTTGTCCTGTTTTATGTGTAGCCTAATAAAGGAAGAGAGGAAGGAGTTCTAAGTAGGAAAAAGCCAATTTATTTTACAAATTATTTTATGACCCTTTATTAACTTGAAAACACAAACATTGTCACACAATGGAGTGGTTCTATTTTGTACATGCACCTGAGAAATATCTTTGCACTCACCGCCCAATCAGGAGTTAGCACCCACGTGGAATCCTCCCACTATAAGACCCCAGTGTTTACGCTGCTCTTCTCCCTTTTTCAATCAGCCACCTTGAAAAACAGATCACCTTTGAGTAGAAGTTCACCCTCTGTTGTCTCAGTACGAAAATGATGACTACTAGCAAGTCCTGTGCCTCTTGTGCTTTCCTGATGCTACCGGCAGACTCCCATGAGTCTTGCTTCTGCTGCCTCGGCTGGCTGCACCAGGCAGAGGCTGAGTCCTGCCTCCCGGAGGAGCCCGAGAGGTGGTGGAAATTCACAGAGTCCGTGCGGTCCCTCCACACCAACCCAGTGCTGGCAGAGGGGATTGTAGCGGCTCAATCCAAACCATGGAACAAGTCTGCACGTAGACTCCCACGCCATGACTGCATGCCTGTCAGAGGAGTGTGTGGAGGGACTACTGCTACTGCCTTTGTGCTGGTGGGGAGCATCATGTCGCCACTCGGGATGATGTCAGCAGCCCAGGGTCCCTCAACGTGGGAGCAGACAGGATGTCCACAGGGGGACCGCTAGATGAAGAGTGGAGCATCTCCCTGTGCATAGCCACAGAGCTCTGCCAATGGTTCAGACAACTGGACGCCAACTGTTTGTGAACAAGGAGAACATCCAGTGTCCCCTCTGGTTCTCCCTGAAGACAACCGACCTGGGGGGGCCTTGTCTGGAGTAGACTGGAACCTTGTTTATACACATGTGAAACACTGTGGTGCAGGCCTCCATAGATAGCACGTGAGCTATGAGCATTCACGGAGGTGTTTACGCTCAATGTGTTGTTCGTTGTAGTATTCTATGAAACGCCGTTTTGTTTTGTACAAACAAAATATTCTGTGAATAAATAAGATGTCAATGAGTGTTACTGGAAGAATGTCATTATTCAACATGGCATGATGAGGAAGAATTTATCTGCTTATGGCTATTAAAACTACAAAGGTGACACAAGAGGAGATGGTCTGTCTGTCCCTTATATGCAGAGCTGTATTGTGAGTCGGATGTGTGCTATCGATGAGGAAATGCACTTCAGCTACTTCTGCATGTCCATGTGCAGCATGTGACTAGTTACGAAAATTCAGAGGTGCAAGACCAAGCGGTGCAACTACTTGCGGAGTGTTCATGCTCGACGTGGAAGACATGACAACATTGGGTCATTGCGTTGAGCATAAACCTACCTGTTGGTAACTACCCAGCTTGTTTGCTGGTTTTTTGCAATCTGGTGTGAGACCCTCAGGTAGGCGGTGCTTGACCACTGGACTGCTGCTATTTTTTGGGCTACATCCACACTAATACGTTTTCTTTTCGAAACAAAAACAATCTCCGTCCACACAAGCGTTTTAGCACTGTTCCAGCATTAATCTCTGTCCTTACTATCACGCCTGAAAACGCATATCAAATGACCATTCACGCACACATGGGCGGAGCTGGGAGTACATCTCATCCCTAATAGCCTTTGCCTTTGGTGATAACCTATAGCGAAGCCCGTTAGAGGGTGGAGCACGTATGAAATAGAAATAGTAGTTACCTGGATGTAACTCCAGTTCTGTGAGTACGTGTGCAGCCCTCTAACTACAAGCCCAGCTGACCTCAGTTGTTTGTTGCTGAGTTTCAAAGAGAGACAAGCAGCACAGATGCTGGGGTCTCAAAGTGGGAGGATGTTGTGCGGTTGCAATCTCCTGATTGGTCGGTGAGTGCAAAGATCTTTCTCAGGTGTTGAGGCAGAGCCTTGAAGGGGTAACCCAATGACGAAGCCCGTTAGAGGGCTCCACATGTACTCATAGAACTGGAGTTACATCCAAGTAACTACTATTTCACTTAACCCATTGATTCTTCCTAGACCCTATTTTGTGGTCATAAAGCCCATTTACACCTAGAATAAAACTAAAGCTGTGTCTGTGAGCCTATGTGTAGGAGAAGTGTTTTTGAAGTGTTCATTTGTGGTTTGTTTTTCTCCATCCTCTATTTTTAATGGCCTATAGTAGCCTATAAATGGTTTTTTCTCCCCACCACTCTGCCTGAGCCGACACCGGTCTAGCTGTTGTTTAACCTTAATGAATTAATTAATTAATTAATACATATCATGAGAAATCCGCTTACTCACATACTTACTGAGGAGTGAAGACCTGTGAGTGTGCCGCACCCAATGACGAGGAGGCGGGAGGTGAGGTGGGAAAAGGGTCAAAGGGGGGGATAAAGGTCAAAGGTCAAAATTGTAAAACTGTTAAACAAAGCTTTGACAAAAGCTTGTCTTTATTACTCTCTGCTGTCAGTTGGGTTCAGGATAAGAAATGAGTGTGAGCTTTAACTGTCTGTAATTTGACCAAGGCTTTGTTATTAAGAGCAGCACCCAGTGACATCTGCAACTGCCAGATCTCCAGATAAATTGATCTCATAGCAACCGGATTGCCATGGCAACCGGGATACAGATGCCATGCTGAGGTAATATGCAGAGTGACTGGCTGCCAGACTGACAAGAAAAAAAAAAGATAACTGAATGATTCATCTAGTTTCCATCCGTAAATTATTGTCTGCATCATTGGCCTCCTGCTGCTTCTTCTTACTCTAATTACATTTTACCTTTTATCCAAAGCAACCTCCTTTCACCATGATTAATGTGCCCTCTTCGTCATGGATCAGCAATGCTTATAAAGTTGTTTGGCTGCTAGATGTAACTTTATTCTTACATTTTTATTGTTAATATACTTCAAACAAAAATAATTAGGTAAAAAGATAGATGCGGCTTTAGGGCTTTCAATACACTTCTAGGTGAATGTGCACATGTATTTGCACTAAAAACTAAATATTACATAAAGATTGCCTGTATATGTCATCAGTCACTAATAACAGAGTTAATTACTCCCATTTTGCGTACACAGTGTAATGAAGAAATAAGTAAAATATAACAGAAATTCAGTTTCAATTGTGGTTACTTGTAATTGATGCAAAATAGTCAAACCACTCAATACATCTTCTGCATTATTGTTATTTATTTACTTCTTACAGTGACAGTAGTCACCTTTTGAGAAACAGTAATACTGTAAAAGGTACAATTAAGCCATTATATGTTTCACCTCATTACTTAAAAAAACCCAATATGGAACAGTTTACCTTGACCTTGTTTTTTTATTTATAATAATGTGGATTATATTGTTTCTATGTGTTATTAATCTTTTAAGCTTATTAGAATTCATTTCAACACCATGTGCTGTTTAAATAACCATAGAAATACTAATAACCTTTGATTTACATTGTTAATACAGTAGAATTACAGATAACCATGGTGAAGTGTTGATGTAAACTATGAAAGAAAAAAAGTTCAGCTTTCATTTTGTTTTGGGTTTTGGTTTTTTTTTTTATAATGATGCAACCCAAAGCTTAATTGCCTTTATTTATTTCTGCGATCACCTATGAATATTCTGCACAAATCATGTAATTTTCTCTTAGATGTGCAAGGATGCAAATACCAATAATAAAAAAATCAATACAAATTTCAAATAACAGTCACAAACTGAAAACTGTTCCTTCTACACATAGTAGTTTACCACATTTGTAAACTTATATCAAAGTCACAAAACTTTAACTGTAATCTCTGGGTGACTCTCCAGAGGAAATGACTATTCATTGTTCCTGTGTTTCTTTCCATCATATTGTTATTGCTCATGCTGTGTGTGCAGCATAACACTCTCCAGTCTTCCCCATTTATTATTAATATATGTTGTTTTCACAAGGTACAGTATATTGTCTGCACATTTCTATGTGACACTTTACTCTCAGGATCTAATATCCCTGCCTCTCGAGGCTCCGACTTGATTCTATTAAAATTCTGTCCTGTTCAGTGCAGGTACAGGTGTGTTGTCCTGATGGGATCTATAGAAGCCTCTATAATGATGTGTGTTTTATCAACATCTTCTTGAGTCTGTATAACCTGCAAAAAAAAGCCTCCTGCATGTATATTCTTCTTTGTGAATAAGGTGAACCTGTCTCTGATAACCTAAATCATGTCTTCAGTTTTGCACCAAATCAAAAACTAACGTTATAAAACTGTTAAGTTACCCCGTGGGTTGCTGAGGTCAGGGTGTCTAAAATTGTAAAGTGTGTCATAGAGTGACTCTCCACACTGTTACACTGTCCCATGGTTACAAACCTTGTTTTCTACATCATATGACTTCAAGGGCTTGCGGCTAAATGGAAGGTCATGAGATTGGCTTGATGAAGAGATATCATTTCAACAAGGAAGTTTATGTCCTTCCAAGAAGTACCTTTTCACAAATAGCATAACTGCACACACCACTAGATTTCTTTTTTTACTCGCACCAGATCAATACTCAGGGCATTGGGTCAGAGCGGTGGGGGGTGCTGTTTTCTGTTGCACCAAAATGTGACTGCTATAGGCTTCTTGTGGTCTGTAGGTAATCTGGCATGCAGGGGGTGGAGTCATGGGGGCGGAGTTGAACAACAACAACAACAACAACGACAACAACAGCAACAACAACAACAACAACAACAAAACAAAATACAGATTAGCAGATTATGCACATACTTAATCCAAAATGCAACCTATGAGACACAATAAATGAAAATAAATGACAACAATCCAACACTTTCACTGGTAAACCTCTACAGTATGATGATAATAAAATATATTTTTATAAAGAAATTCTTTCTGTGGTAGATAAGTTTACTACTAGTGGTGATTTAAAGCTACACTCATTGATTTTTTGGGGCAGCATCTATAAACACAACACAGATCTATTACCACTTGTTATGGCAAACACGTTGCATAAGCAAACAATTGCTTATTTACACATCCAGCAGACACAGAGCAACATTACTATTCATTTAGAGATGTGCAAAACTGCAGAGTTAGGCGATAATTATCCATGTTCGTCACTACGAATGACCAATTTCACATTACACGTTAGTCATAGACCCGTTGCTTATATAAAAATGCTGACACGTGCAGCTTTAAATGCAAATAGCGTTATGTAAACATCCAATTTGGGAGCATAGGATGCAATGGGACCTTGAATCATAAGATGATACATTCTGGGAGTCTAAAGGAGAAACCCATCTGTGGCTGGAACATCTTATCTAAGGCATTTTGTTATAATTGATATTTTATTTTATCTTGATATTACGTACCAGTCTGGCCCTCTGTGGAATTTCTCAGCATGCTACAAGAAGGATTATGAGTTGAGAATGTTGTTATTCAACAGTTAATAACTATTTAACCAGAAAATGCCTCAGTGAGAATTTTTTCTTATGCTGGTTTGTTCCAAATCATATCACATTTCATAATATTGGAGCTGCTCACAGCTGAACAAAATTACATAAAGTTGTTGATTGACAATGATAGCAAAAACATCAAAAATGGTTATGGGACAGTGAGACATCTTGACTTTAAAGGGGAATAGTGAAAGAGGTACTCAAATCCTTTAATATGTAAAAGTACTAATAACATAGACAGCAGAAAAACTCTATTACAAGTGAAAGCCTTAAAACTACTATTTAACTTAATTACTTAATAAATGTAATGACGTATAAGTAGGTAAAATGTGCTCAAATCTTATTGTTGTGAAGAGAAGTTGAGTCTATAAACCTTTTATCTTCAGTTTTGGAGATTTTCAAGATTTTAGCTAAGTTGAAGAAGAAAATGATAGGAAATTAATTAAGGAAGGAGGGAAAGATATGAGAAAAAAAACATAGGAAGATGAAAAAAATAAAGGCCCAAAGGAAGGAAGGAAGGAAGGGAGGAAGAAGGAAAGTAAAATGGTAGGTTAGCTGTTAATTTTGCCAAGGCAACATGATATTACTGTCATGCAGAGGTGTCACAGACCGAAGACAAGAAGGAAGAGGCACATGTCGGTCACATTTCGTGACTCATGAGTCACTGTTGAGGCAGAAACCAGCGCCTCCTACTGTGTGGCGTCGATGCCCCGTCACTGACCTGACATGAGTCAAAAAAAAAAAAAAACATGCTCAAGACCCTTTTGTACACGCTGCATGCCTCATCTCACATCCCATCAATTTCCATTCTTTTCATTGTGCATTTGGCATATGAACTATGGACGAGGATAAATAATTTTGTACCACAGTAAATGAAAATGAATTGAAAGGTCAAATTTGTCTCTGATCAGAGGGAAGGACACAGTTGTCCCTGTTGTGCTGAAAGGGATTGAGATGGTCAGTAGCATTTAATTCATACTGATATGGGAAAACACTTGCACACACACACACACACACACACACACTATAGATCTCTGTGTATTTTCAGAAGGAGCCCTTACACAAGAGCTGTGAGTTGTCACAGCATTACTTGGTCCTGTGGAAATAAGATTCCCTGGAAGACCGTGCTGTTTGACGCAGTGTCATGATCAGATAAAACACATGAGATATATTGTAGTGTATCATCAGTGTTTGAACTCTTCAGTCCGACGGCCACATGCCTTATGCACGCCATGTTGCATGTACCGAAGATGTTACATGAGACGAGAGCATGTTTTTTTTTTTTTCCTGTGGCCAGATAATACAAACCTCATCTCCTCAAGACCACTTTTAAAAATCCTGCAAAAACACTAATTTAAACTGTGATTTTCCTTCATTATTTCACCTGTTTCCATTACAAATGCAAACGGAGTGTCATTTTCCTGTTTCTTGTGTTGCAAAGACAAACACACACACTTCTGTAAAATTCCTGAAACAAGGGGGTAGTGACTTGAAAATCAAAATCAAGGTATTGACAAAATCCTTGACTGTTTTCTTGTGTGAAGAAAAATAAATGATGAAAGCTGATTTCAAGATAAAATGACCTGTCAAAACAGCTGTATTCTGCAGAGCATCAGGGGTTCGTTGTGCTTGCCCCCCCCCCCCCCCCCCCCCCCGACTTCTCATGTTATCAGTCAGTCTCAGGTCACCACTGTAATTTTAAAAGCTCTTTAGTCAGATGTCACTGATTGACTGACCCTCTTTTATCACTTTATCACTATGTTTGCGCCTGAAGGGCTGCAATTGATTTGAAAGGGGAGGTTTAAACAGGGACACTATTTTTCTTCTTTTTTAGCATAGAAACAGTGAAGGAGTTTACAGGACGGTGGGCGAGGGGGCATGTAAGTTCCCCTGCTCTCAGTTCACCCTTGCTGCATGATACATTTATGCATGAGCACATGCAGCCATACAGTACATGCATGTAGTGATATAATGAGAATCAACTGAGGCCCGAAGGAACCTGAATACATTAAACCACACAGAAGAGACTTGGGCCACGTGGGATCTACAGTAATCACATTGCTCTCTAATCCTAATTATATGTGTGTCTGCGAGTGAATTCCTGCGTGTGTGTGTGCGTGCACATATATGTATAAGAGAGAGGCGGGAAGGAGGAGAGAGGGAAAATGAGAGATTCCAGAAATAATGAGAAAGTGAGAGTGAGTTAAAGATAGATGGATTAAAGATTAAAGAAACGCCTTGATCGCTGCATCACACCACCTAATCAGCTCAACTCTCCATTGTTTCTTCAGACCGATCTCTCCATAGAAAATGTCACGGCTCCGTATAGTTAACATAAAAGAAACATTTGATCAAAAAAGGATGTTTTTCTAACAAGTACGTTCATGATCTACTGATGACAGTGTGCTTTCCTCCAGATAATATTGTTTTTGGCGAGAACAGACAGTTTTCTCCCTTCAGAATCTGAAAACCAAGCTACAAGGATGAATGATGACTCAATTCCTCAGACTAGCTGCCTCTCCCCCTCCCCACAGAAAAGCAAAATTTAAATTTAATAAAGTTAATGACTGACATTAAATTCAGAAACCCCCCTCTCCCCAAATTCAAAGCACTTTTTGTAAAAATTTGAAATTCTTCTGAGGCTTTTTTCTAACCCTTGCCTTTCAATTGATCATCACATTGCTTTCATGAGTCTTGATCACTTCTGATTAACCATTTCACACAACATTAAACAACCCTCTTCTATAGAGCGATATAAATAAACATGACTCGTCCTCTGCCCCACACATGAAAAAGTGATGCCTAGCCCCCCTTTTTTCACGTTTCACGGCTGAAAGTGGGTTAATTAAGAGTGAATGATTTACTAATTAGCCATAAGGACACAGTATTACACTAGATTACTATGCTAATGGTGGATCACTTTGACCTGAATATGCCTGAATAGAGGAGACTAGTGAGAGGAGGTCAAGTCTGAAAAAACACCACAACAGTGAGATAAACAATCATAGAAAGGTGATCACATGAACAAACATGGAGCATCTGATAAAGGTGCATGACGTCACTAAATATGGGGGCAAACTCATATTGTAATTGGCCACACACAAAAATGAGAGTTTAAACGTATATTCATCCTTTTTTTTCTTGTGTATTACCCGGAAAAAAAAAGATAAATAGGAAGATCTTTAAGATGTTTTTAAGGCGACAGTGTATCAATGTGTGATCTGACATTTATTAAAAACATTTGTTCAATTACATCGTTTGAACATTACATCGTTTGGCAGTCGATCGTCGAGGAAGGCATCCTGCTAATATGGACCCACTCCCGGTGTCAGAAACATCAGTGTCGGTTTTCTGGCTTTGCCTTTTAAAAACCGAACTTCACAGAAACACCAGAGTGAGATATTAGCCTGACACACACACACGCACGCACGCACGCACACACACACACACACACACACACTTACATATCTGTATTGTAGAAAAATAGTGATCACTAACTGAATCCAGTTTCACCTGATTCAAGACTTTTCCATACAAAAAAAAAAAAAAAAAAAAATCGCTATGAGCAATCAATTAAGGTCAATACAAGCACAACATAACAGCCTACAGCCTATAGGCTTCAACATTTTCTCAAAGAGTCCTGAATATCTTTACGCGAGGAAAACAACATAATGTGCCATGTGTGAACATTTGATAGCAGCATCTGAATATTTTGCACTGTGGGTTGGACATCTAAGCAGAATGGGCAGAGCAGCAGGCAGTTCAGCATCTTCAACTACACATGGAGCACCGCTGTTTGTGAATTCACCAAATCGTTCCTGTATTGCTCCAGCCAATTTCTGAGCTCAGAAATCCGGTATCCTTCTGGACCTCTGCCCCCCTGATACACCACTCTCTCATCCCTCACGATGTAAAGTCTCTCAAAGTATGCTCCGTACGCGGCGTTGGATGAGTTGTCCATATTATCCACCACGACGTTGCTCCCGGGCATCTCGGTGAGCATCAGTTGAGCGGCACTCAGTCTGTCCTCCAAGCAGCGGTGCTTGGGGATCTGATAAGGAGCGTCCGAGCTCACCCAGCCGTCCGACGGATGCGCCTCCTCGATATATACTACTAAAAAGTCCGCAATGTCTGCGTACTGGCTCATGACGCGCTGAAACGCCGCCAGGCGCGTCATGAATGGCGGTCAGGAGCAGCTGCCAAAGTTAAGAATGAGCGGTCTCTTCTCTTTCATGCAGTCTAAGATCCGAACCCTCCTCCGCTCCTGGACCAGCACCACTTCGGTGTTGGGCGCAGCGCTCCCGAGGTGCGCAGATTTGAGAAAGTCCAATTTCTGGCCGTACCACACGGCCCTGAGGGACTCCAAGGTGAACATCTTATTAGAGTCAGAGACGCACACCGGCGGGTCGTCCGGGCTGTCCTGCCTCTCTCCCATTTTCAGCAACACTTTTTTCCTTATGCACAAGAAATCCAGGAGCCACAGCATGACGGCGGCAAGGAGGAACCGGGGCAGCAGCATCAGGCACAGGGCTGCATGCTTCAGCGCCCTCGCCATTTGGACACCGCCAGAGTCGTGCATCATCTCTTCCCCTTCCGATAGGATGCGACTGGGCCGGCGAAAGAGACAACTAGTAGCCTATTTAGTCACCTTTACCCATTGGAGAAAACTATCTGACGCACGTAGGCACTCTTTTTATAGGTACAGCAGCATTTGAATAATGGGGAAAAAAAGAGAAAAAACACGCCTCCGGTACCCGCACCGCCCACTCACATGGTGGGGATTACCTCCCGTCAACTCTGGGCTTCAAAGATCCAGAGAGAGAGAGAGAGAGAAAGAGAGAGAAAGAGGGAGAGAGAGAGAGAGAGAGAGAAAGCGAGAGAGAGAGACAGAGAGAGAGAGAGAGAGAGAGAGAGAGAGAGACGCTCGAAGCTGTCTGAATTACAGCGTCTTCAATCCACGTGTCGACAAAACATGACAGTGGATGGATGTTTTTTATATCAATGTCAGACACTTGGATTAGTTTTAATTGGTTGTAGCTGAACGCACGGATGGTCATGAAAGTCAGAAAGGAAAAAAAAAAAAAACATCTGACTTCACTTCATTCACAGTCTGTGAACTCACTTCTCCCTGTAGCGAGTGTAGGAGCCTCTGCAGCCACTAGACGGAGCTGGATTCACACAGACTGTAGGCTGGATGAGTCATTCTGCTCTGGTTGGGCCCCTGAACATTGAACACAATATGAGAAACGGTAGAGAGCCTAGTATGGTGTTGTATAATCTGCTAACAGCACTTAAAAAATGTCAAGATATTTAAATATTTAGAAATAGTTAAAACGTGATTTTTAACCTATTATCTGTATATTTAGGCCAATATCTTGCACTTCTCAACAGCCCTTTGACAAACTCATTGAAAATTAACATTAAAAAGCTTTACAAAGGTAGCAAGACTTTTGTATTAAATTGTATTAAATGAATAATTTAATAAGCGATACCAATTAAGGGTCCAGAAGAGCCACGTTCAGTTGCAGGTATGTTTAAAATGACTGTTTCAGTACTAAATTGAATTGAGGTATCTGATATTTCAAGACGATCTATTGTAAATAAATAATTGTCTCAAGCTCATTTTAGCCTTTTTTAGTTTTACCGTATCTATTTGTCTGCATTTACATTATCATGTCTGCAGCTAGGCCAGGACTCCCTTGCAAAACATGTTTTTTGGCCTCAGCGGGGCGTATCTGGCGAATAAAAGGTGGAATAAAATTAAAAAATAATTACTGTGTTCTTCTTTTTCAGGCTTGTTCTGTCCACTAAGATATGTAGAGATAACAGTTTATATCCGTCAGTGAGCAAAGTGTGATCTTAACCTTGGCCGCAGCTCGCAGTCTCACCATCTCCAAACTTTACACATTGTCACAGGTGTCAGCGCACCGAGGTGGAATCCATGTGACGGTTGGATCTGTTTCTCTGATGCCATAACCATGCCAGCGTGTGGCAGATCATCTGTAAAACCCCCACCTCCGCCCTGCCCCCTGTCCTCCCTCCCTACTGTGCCGCTCTCCTCCTCGTCCCCTCCTTCTGCTTTCATTCTTTTTTTTATTTCTCTCACTACCCTCTCCCCATATGTGTTGTGTGTCATCCACCTTCTCTAAAAAACAGATGGAAATATAGGCTAGAACACATCATGATCAGAAAGTGCGTCGTTGCTACAGATATTTTTGTTTGCAGTGAATAACATTCTCACAATCTGTGCTTTGAAATCAGCAAACACATTCGTCAGAATGATGCAGAGAGGTGGAGGGGATGCTGTGCACACCGGGAGGCTGACCCTAAAAGCAGGCAGAGGTATACTTACAGGGTGAACCGCAGAGATGGAAGGTAGATGCAAAGCACAGGACAATGAAGAGGAGAGATGGTTTATATAAGTGAGGAAAGTGGCATCTAGAGGCAGCAAAAGATGGAGAGAAGAGAGGAGGCAGATGCTTCAAGAGCTCCTTCATCACCTTGCAGAAAAAAAATAAGGATAGTCGGAGAGGCGCTGTAGTCCTCTCATGCATAAAAATGTCTGGGCCTTATGTAAATGTACCACAAATCGATTCATCAGTACACTCAAATCAGACATAAAAACCGTCTGCATATGTGACAATGTGAGTTGAATGACAAGAGGAAGAAATAACCAGGAACACAGGGAGGAAGCAAAACAGGTTTCTTGTCTGTCTTGCTGAATCAGTCGTTACGAAATTTTTTGAAAACCACTTTGGGTTTATGCATTATCCCACTGTGTCTGTTCACCTCTGCAAGATTCCCTGAAATGGAAAATTTGCTGCAGAAAGATACATCATAAGATTAGTCCGATTTCAACAGCTTGAAATCAACTATTATGTCATGTGAGGACTAGAGTGAAGAATGCAAATAGAAGACTGTACAGTTCTCAAGTCAATGAGAAACTGAAAGAAAACCAGTGGAAATTAACAAAACGTCTACTCACTGTATGTGTCTGATTTCCAGTTAAGGGATTGCTGAGATCTGGGAACAAACACAAGCACTTGGCTAACCAGAAAAACCAAATGTTTAGTCATATTCAACAATAAAACATGTCTTTCCCAACACTAAGATCTGATTCCTCAACTCAGGGCAGCTTCCAAAATTCCAGTTTCCTCTTTCTGCACATTTAAAAACTGTAAACTTGACTGCGCAGAACTCATTTGAATACTTTATATACGTAAGTCAACGTGAGGCAAGGCATTGCTGTGGCATTAAAAACTTTGTTGGCAGCCCGCCATGACTGTATAAATGTAACTAATAGTGTAAACGCTGAATTTTACAGTGTAACTGCATCGACAAGGAAACTATATTTGATGTACATTCTATTGGTCATGTTATGGCCGATGCTCGTTCCACTACCGGCAGATTGGATCAGTGCATCCCTAATCTAAACCAATTTTTTTGGAGGTGAAACCAAAAGTGAACACACCTGCAATGTCGCTACTAATCCCTCATTTCACAAGAAAACTGTAACAAGTAAATTTGACTAACCTGCAGGTTTGTCTGATCATCCGGTTGCTTGTGTTCCCTTTAAATCTTAGCACTTAGCTTGGTGAGTACAGTGTAATCATGTAGGATAAAAATGATGGTCACGCCCAAGAAAATACAGTTCAAGTTGTAATAAACCAGAATTCTGTTTAGATTTAAATACATTTTTCTGAGAACTACACCTGTAATCACAGCACAGGCACCCAGGCTGACAGGAGGCACCTGGAACTATTTAGCAGCTGTGCTACAGGAGGCCTCTGATGGTTTTCGGAGAACTCTAAAGAGAACAGCAGACAACCTGATGAGAAACGACCATAACAAACCAGATGTGCAACAGCTACACACTCATCTGCAAGCGCGACGCTGGTTTGTTTAGTAAACAAAGTAGTAGAGAGAGATGCCAGGTGCGATACACCATGAAACGCCATCACTTTGTACCATTTATCTCTAGGGGAGATACTGCATCAGAAAGTTAGCTATGTGTTTCACAGAGAAGAAGCTGGAATGTCGCCACCCAGTGTGACAGATTTCACAAAAAAATACTGTGTGTACCATAGTTTTAATTCATATCTTAGTTTTATAATGTCATGGCAAATGTTTCTGTCATTTCACACTACAATTATGTGAATATATGGTTATACAGTAAGAATTAACAGAATAAGTCCCATGTAGGAGCTTTAAATTAGATTACAGCATACTTTTCATCAAAACAATGTGACTATCGGCCCACTGGATTCACTTCTGACCATTAAAAACTTGGAGAAGAGAAAATAAGAATGTAATTCAATATATTGATGTCATACCGAAAAGGGCACTCTCCTAAATGAAATACATTAGATTTTCTTCATTATGTCATGAATTAGTGTGCCAAAGTGCTTTAACTTTTTTCCTGTGACAGAGTGGAACAAAAACAGTTCTGACGTCTGAAAATAAGAACTTTGTGCCGAAACTTGCGTAAAATGTTTTCTTGCTCATCTGACATGCATATGTTGTGCAATTCGAACGACAGACTATATTTGGTGGTGATGGAAGTTCTGGAAAAGAGCAAACAGAATGTTTTCCATTGAAATGGAAGTGACTCAGATGCTGATTAGCAAACAAACGGCCCTCAGGCCCCCGAAAAAACCGGCTAACTGATGACATACTGTTTTGTGTCATGAAGCCTATCATTCTTACTTTAACATGCAGTTTCAATTCATACGATCCCAGTCTGTACTGGGATGTAATTACCAGTAAAACGGAATATTTGAGCAGTGTGCAGTTAAAAGAGGGATTTAAATCAAATCCTTTGCATTTGATTGGACTGCTAAAAAAGTGGGTGGGACTTAAAGAGTTCGGCAATACGGAGCTTCAGAGTAGGGATGACGGATACCAAACTTTTTTAATTTGACGTGATACTTTTGTTACTTTTGTTGTTTGGAAAAAAACGTTTTTCTATTTTACTTTGATACCATTTAATTTTATGAGTTCAAAACTAAAAACATAACCCCCGTCACTTCCTTGGTAGAGCTAATAACTAATAATGGTGCTATCTGGATATGCTTTGCCTGGTGCAGGAGACTTGGATGTATGGGCATCTTCTTTTTTTTGTTCAGCCTCATAACTTTCAGTTTGTGTTGTTTTTAAATGTTTGAGGAGGGTACTCGTGTTGCTGCTGTGTGGCACTTTCTTGTCACAAATAGTGCATCTTGCTGTATTTCTATCTACAGGTGAAAAGTAGCATCGCACCACACTATGTTTCCTTTCTGCCATTCTCTCACAAGTTTGAAGTGCAAGTGTGTGAACACTGTGCAGTGTGCACTCTCGGTTCTCATGTTTCCACAGTCTCTATGTTTCCTATGGACCTCTACTCCATCTAAAAAAGATGAATTTAAAACTTGGAAAATGTATTTTTCATTTCATTGGGACTTGAAAATAACTTGGTTTTACAAGATGACGAACATTCTGTGTGCAAAAGCTCTGCATATGACAGTAGTGAGAAAGAGGCTTGATTAGTTTAAACACTTGTTACAGAGTGAACGCAGTGATCTAATTACTGTCAGTCTTGTATGCTTCCATGACCGCTGAATAAACTGAAAAAATTGGTTTTCTTTGCGCTGTGTGGATGATGCAAGATGTACACATGTAAGTTGCTAAATGTTGAAAGATAAAACAATAAAATAATCCTACCAAGAAGCACCAAGAACAGTTTCTTTTCATGTATGATATTAAATGCTACTTAAGTGTGTAATTTGTCTTCAACATCTTTGAAACGCTGCCAAACAAGGGGTTTACCATAAAAGTGAGAAACGCTGCTCATCAAGTACAAAGCGCCTGATCTTAGTCTGTAATAGAGAAACCATTTAGATGCTTAGCGCTCTATAATCAGGAGTTCCTGTGAATTTGGTCTCGCCACACCAGTCTATTAAACGGCTGCTGTGATCTGGATTAGACCACTGGCGTCTTTCAGTTGTTTACACCCAGGCTAAGGAAGAAAAGAGCATGTGTGCAGGCTCGTGGAGAACTCCTGGCCAGTGTCTGCCTCTTGGGCTGAATCTGATTTTCCCAGAATCATTAGGGCTACAAAGATCAGCTCGGGTTTAGCCTTGTGTGACCTAGCAGTCAAAAAGGTCATCAAAGAAATGCTTCCATAAACTCATATGTTGTATGTTGTACAAGTCAACATAGAAATACTCAAAAACACACTTGAACTACTGGACACCTTCTAAGCACGATTACAAATGTGACAGGATGAATAAGACGCTGACTTACCTTCACTTTCACTTCCTCTACCCCCACTAACAATCACCTTTGCCTCTCAGGAACCCTCATACAGTTTTGCCTGTTTTTATCAGTAAGATGTCAGGTGATCATGGTATGTTATTTGGGTCTAATTTATACAGCGTCAATGTGCATACCCACAACAATAACATATAAATTGCACATAACAAAATAGAACAAAGAAATCATATGAACCCGCTTTTCAACTGCAGGAAATTTTCCCAGTTACTAAGAACCTTTTGGGGAACTCAGGTCCTCTACCTCCATTTCCACCGGAGGAACCAGGGTCTAAATTAAGTTCCAGAGAGATTGTTTTACCCCCCCAAAATTCCCTGCTGAGGAGGGTAGTACTTTCCAAAAGTACAGGAGCTGTGCTCTAGTATTGATTAAGGACCAGTTTAGGACAAGGACATTTCTCTTTGTTTGATAATTTTAAAAGTTTTGTAATCGGCTTCCCAACTCTTTTTAGAAAAAAGACGAGAGAAAAAGAGAGAGAGCGCGCGAGCGAGCTGAGAGCACTAGCGACAGAGAGAGAGAGCAGCGGTGGTCAAGTGAGTTAGAGGGAGCGGCTGAAGCGAGAATAAAGCAGTGCATGAGAGAAATAAAACACCATTTTCCGATTGTTTCACAGCAGTTATAACAGACACTCTTAGATTCATTTTCTTAGTTTCATGTCTCCTCATTCATTAAATTCAACTCATGCAGCATAAATACACAGAACAACAGGACAAATGTGTGTTGTTTTTTTTCCTCATGTGTGAATGTTGTGTTTGGGTTTAAGCTTGGCTGTAATTTTCAATTCCTAATGGATCTAATTTGCATGATCTACCTGGTTCCTCAGATGCGGTGGAAACACAAACGTGACTGCACAACAGGGACTTAAAGTTCCAGGTTTATTAGTTCCTCTGGGTGCAAAGTACTTGGGACTTTTGGTCAAAACAGGGCTTAAGATGTTAGAAAAAATATATGAAAAAGTGATTGTTTTTTGTAGCTCATTAAGATTTTTCTGATTGCCATTACCACATTATTTGCTCAGAAAAGCAAAGTAGAATCGAAGGTCTCCTTTGCTCGGAAAAACTCACAAAAGCGCCCTTATTATTGCGTAAATACCTCTTTCTCTTTAAACCTTATAGCCTGCACCCACAATCCCACAGCTACTGCTACTTTCCCATTCTCAACCGCCGGCTTGACAAGTATGGCTTAATGAAACACTGGCGGAGTGGCACTGGCCTGAGCCTTGATTCTGTTTTTTTTTTCTTTCTTTTTTTTTTTTTTTTCAGAGATTTTTTTTTTTCCTGAAATAAACTGCTGGAACCCTACTTTCATTAGACACAGCCCGGATTTTGGCATGGAAGTGCGGGTCATGCAAGGACATCCCAGAATAGGAAAAACAGCCCGGACAGAGCCTGCAGCAAAGCACTAAGAGTGGCAGGGATCCAGCCGAAACCACTACTAGTACACTGGCCACTGGAGAGTCATTGAATACACACGTCTCAGGTAGGATACACAAACACACACACACATTGCAACACTCCAGTTTCAGGGCTGCCAGGTGATTGTAATGTCATATATATCATGTGTATGTCACCTCCTTTGTACATCATGTTATATGTAGTTCAAGCTTAGGTAAGGTTGCAATAAAAAGCACTTTTGACTATTCATGGTCAAAATACAGCCCTGTCCCCTATGTTCGTCAAGCATTTGAGTAGGTTTGTAGTTACTAAGCAACCATCATGTAGTCCCTCTCAGGCTAATCCGTCTGGGCCGCTGTGGCTGCATGGAGCCTTCGATGCACACTGATACATCACCTTGGATCACCAGCGTCCTTTGTCCATGAGAACAGCGCTGATACACCAAACTGCACGTCTTTAGAGAGGGTGGCTTTTCTTTAAGGGACCACACAGCCTGGTCATTTAGCCCTGAGAAATAACTAATCTGTTGTATTGATAGAGAGGCAGTGCTCAGAAGATATGTACGCTTTACACCGTGTTCCTCTCCGCGGTCATCAGTCTGCTCAGAGACGAGTCGCACTGCCTCCTTTGACTTTTCAGCCAAAAACACCACCACAACTAAGCAGATAAAGCTGGAACACAGTGCGTCAGCTGAGGCTCCATACGACATTGTTGTGAAAATGAGACACTATTCTCAAATGTCAAAGCACATAGTTCTTATCCAGAAGAGATTTCCAGTAAGGCTACTAATGTGATTTTGATTTGGACAGGAATTTCACTCATGTTTTGTTCATTTCCCTCCCATTCCCCAAGACAATCTTTTAGTGTGTTTCGAAGATTGCTTGTCATTAGGGCCTGATAACAGAGGCTTTCTCAGAATAAGTCTTCCTGGAATTGAGTGTTTATTTGACCTAGTTGGAAAAAAAAACTATTAATGAGAAAAGAATCCCCCAAAACAGAATTCACATGTCATTCCTATAATGTTGGACAGCTGGCAGGTTTCAACAGACCCCACATGCTACTTGTTCACATTTTTGGTGTCTATACAAGGTCCACTTAACATAAAAACATACTCAACATAAAATGCAGAAATACAAAACAGGTCTTATTTTTACGCCATGTTTAATTGTTAACATCCAGGGGTTGAGAAGGCTTGGGACACTTACTTACTTTCATCCACTCTGTCCTCTGTTTTTGTGCTGTTTTTTTTTGTTTCTATGTTACGCTGTCTAATAAAGGCAAGCATGTGAAGTAACAATCTTAAAAATAGGTGCTGTGTGTCTAGATTAGGCGCAGCACAGATTTGCCTTGGCCTACTTATTTATATAATGTAGCTACATGTGTTATACCACACTGGACACACGGACATATACACTGGATGCACATAATTTTTTAAGGGAATCATTCTACAGGGAAATACACTTATTCACTTTCTTGTCTGTGGGGTAAATATGAAGCTACAGCCACCAGCTGACTATCTTAGTGAAACAGCTATTCAGTCTCTGTCCAAAGTTAACTAATGAACAGATGATATTTATTTCATGTGAAGTGCAAAAATTACATATTGTGGTTTGCTGGGGGGTTATGTGTGAGACTATTTCGCAGAATCTTATCATTGACCGTGAGGTTGCTAGGCAACCAGCCAGACTCCAGGAAGTTACTGCTCCTGGCTAAGAAATAATAAAACTAAAATGTGTTATTTTTGCACTTTTGTTTTTGAACAAGTGATATAAATAAACAAATAATTGTGTTATTGAGCTTTAGAGTTGCTGGTAGGCTGAATTTGTTGCTGTTGCACAGAGCCAGGCTAGTTGTTTCCACCTGCTTCAAGTTTTTATGCTAACTTACACTGGCTAACGATAGCTTCATATTTATCGAGAGTGGTAATGGTCTTCCCATTTAAGTCACAACAAGAAAGAGCATTGTGCAAGAAATATCAAACTATTCCTTTAAGAGTGTTTAAACAACATATGAATGTGATTTCTTAAACATGTCAAAAATAACACAAATGTGTTTCTGACCAAAATTAACAAACATTTTGCCTCCTATGGGCTATAACTGTAGTGACCTGACTTATAGGTCAGTCTTTATTATTTGCTCTTCTCCAGAGACTGACCAGGTAGCCAAAATGGTTTTTCCCCATAATGGCCCAAATCCAGCAGGCCAGAAGAAATAACTCCGCCTGAGTACGGTTGCCAGACTCTTGCCAAACCCAGTTTGAACGATGCCCCAGAATCGTACACTGGTACACCCAGACCCGGACACTGGTCCTGAAACTGAACCAGCATTGCCAGCATAGGGCCGCAATCACTCCAACAAAAATGGCAGACCTAGCCTATACTGGTCTGAGTCTGGGTGCCAAAATCTAACTGACACTGGCAGCATTGGGCTACAATCACCCCAGCAAAACTCTCCAGAACTGGCCCATACAAATTGGCCCAACTCTGGAGGCCAGCTTTGCTAGAACTGGCCCATATGTAAGCCAGTTGACAGCCTGTAAAAAATAATGACTGACCCAATATTCTGCCAATATCTGCCTGTGACTGACCTTGCATTTTGCCAGATCTAGGAAATGTTTGATTAGTAATACAAAACCCACATGGATTTAATAAAAACAAGAAGGGCCCTTCCCTTTAATAATGCAATATTAACTTGCTTGTTAAACTGAGTATACACTTACTTACTGTTCTAAGAAGATAGTACTTCACATATGACAGACAAAGCTAGGTTATCAGTCAAGTAGGCCGGTGTTTCAGATCTACTAGTGACAGTGTTAACTGGCGACTTTCAGCTGAGTGCATTGTAGTGATGACAGCTGTTGAAAACCAATGCCATTCAGTGAATGGCATATAAAATTACCCCCCCCTCCGATTTCATTTGGTGGAGGACAACAATATAGTATGATACGGTTTGTTGTAATATTTCATGTAACATTCTGTTTGACTATGGGTTGCTGTTTGACTATGGGTTGCTGTAATTCATTAGGTTATGCTATAAGTTATGTTGGTGTGTAGTGTTTTAAAATCTTGTTCTTGTTGTTCTTTTTAAGTTTGAGCACCTGCCCCTCTAAAGGTCTCTGCACAGCCCTGCATATGAACATAAGAACATAACATAACTTGAACATAAGAAAGAAGAGATAAGCAGCCAACTAATGTAAAATAACATGACACCACGGGTTGGTTTTCCTCCTGTCCTCCCCAATTTTTTGAGTCACCAGCCACCTCTGCCCATATTCACATTAAAATTAACCTCCTCTGTCAGTGTGGACTCACACTGTGCATGATTGTATTTTGTGTGCAAACTATGTGGTGGTTGCACTTGCCAGATTTGACCAGTTTCGCCTGTTTATCCTGTGACCATCAGTGTTGGGATACTGCAACGAGATGCAACGTTTCCTCTCAAACAAGCAAACATTAAAAGAGATTAATTTCAGAAAAAAAGTGAAATTGCCTTAATTCAACATATTGTGTATGAAATGTAGGGTATCTACTGACCGATACTCCATAGTGGATAGCAGCCTAAACGTTTTTATACTGGCCATGTAATCTGTGAACATCTCCCACAACATTTGATTCTGATACATTCTTGATACATCCATGGCCTTGAAGTATCAAGACAGTAATGTCAAATCCTTCATGAAATACACTCAAACGAACTTTAAGAAAGGTGAATGCTTCTTGCTGGTGACAGTTTCATTTAAAAACTTAGTAAGCCAAAAAAAATCTGACGAATATTAAAATTCAATCACTTCTGTCACAAAGTCCTCCTCTAGGTCCATGTGATATGTTTGTCATCCTCTTCTTTACTTGTCTTTACTTTGACAAGCAAACGCAGCTAACCAGTAAGCTGGATGACTGCACCGCGCCGCCACATTCAAACACGACATAATGACATAAATCATGTTTTTACAAGGAGTGTTGAAGCACAGTGAGAAGCACTCCTCATCATGTCTGCCTCCACGTCAAAGGTAGCTTACTCTCCTACATCATGTTTACTGTTACTGTTTTTTTTTTTTTTTAACTCATGTCTCGTGAGGCCCCTGGAGGCCCGGGGCTTAAGCCCCTGTAAGCCTGTGCATTAAGGCGCCACTGCACGTGCACAAAATATTCCAACTTCAGTAAGGTTGCTGCAAACTGCTGCTCAGTTACACTTGGCAGTACCTTGTGTTGATTGTTTCAGTCTACGGATGTATGACAAACTTCCTCTACCACACACTCCTCGTCCTGGCTATCAGCAAACAAATCATCTAATGACAGAGAGACTACTGTAGTTGTTCTCACAATACCTGGTGAGAGTTCAGTTAATGTGTTAGGTGTGTTTTAAAGGTTCCATAAATACTGGTTTGAAAACTACAGCCAACAAACAAGCAACAGACATTTTCATTTCTCTTCAGATGTGTGTTGTTATGAAAGACAAACTCCCTTTCATTAGCTACATTCTTACATGCACATAAGTGACAGCTGAATATAGACGACTCTTTTTGTGTCTGATTATCTTGTGTGGAATGCACTCTACTTTGGAGAGAGGCCAGGATCTTCTTGGTGACACTGGCAGGTTAGTGGCACCTCAGTGGCAGCCTGTGGCACTCTGTCGGCAGTTGAAAGACTCACTGTCAACTAGGGCGGGGCCAAATTTCCTGGTTTGTTTTCATGGCAGGTCAGCAGCCGCAAGTCTGTTTTAGGATGGTTGTTATGTAACCATGTTCTACTTTTTTGTTTTTCATTCATTTTATGTCATTACCTCCGCCAAGGAAGTTATGATTTTGCCCGTTTTTAAATAAAAATGAACAAAAATACATTCTTTACTAATAATTAATTTTATAGTCATTCATAACAATCAGCTACAATAATGAAAAACAAATCCTCAGTTTTCTTATTGTAATAGTGAAATTGTCTTATGTAAACACAATTACGTAAACACAGGTTTAAATATAATTGAGCAAACGTAAGTCTAGTATATTCCTATTTAATTGCTATCTATCATCTTGTTTACATATATTTAATGGTTACAGTATTGTTAAGTTGATATTCTGGTATCAAGTATTCCAGCTAGTGGGTGCTGTGCAGTTAACTGGTAGTTCATGGAGTGGAGAAAACGGAGGACGACAAAAGAAAGGAAGAGCAGGGTACGTAGGGAGAGAGAGTTTACGGGGATTGGAAAGAGGCGTGTTGGTTTGACTGAGCTGTGTTCAGACTTCACTAAGTTATGAGGAAAACCCAGAATGTGTTGGACTGATTTGAGTGTATAAAAATTAAAAATGTATAAATATTGTGTAGGCTACTTAATAAATAAAAAATAATATTCTCCAAAAAAGTCAGCTACATGGTGTTTTCACATTTTTATTTTTGTTTTTCACTTTTTCATCTTCGTTTTCACTTTTTTGTGACATCTAAACAACAGCAGAGTGACAACTGACCCTATATGGGAGCTACTGGCACTCCTGTGGTATCTAGTGGCATCTAGTGGCTCTTTTGTGGCTGCTAGTGGCACTCCTGTGGTAGCTTCTGACACTCCTGTGGCAGCCTCTGACACTCCTGTGGCAGCTAGTGGCACTCCTGTGGCAGCTACCGGCACTCCTGTGGCAGCTACCGGCACTCCTGTGGCAGCTAGTGGCACTCCTGTGGCAGCTACTGACACTCCTGTGGCAGCCAGTGGCACTCCAGTGGCAGCTACTGGCACTCCTTTGGCAGCTAGTGGCACTCCAGTGGCAGCTACTGGCACTCCTGTGGCATCTAGTGGAACCTGACATCTAAGCGGCAACAGAGTGACAACTGACACTGACATAAGTGGAGTAAATATTAAAATATTTTCAGAATTGTATTTTTTTAATTTAATATGTTAATATTTACAGCACTTAACTATGTAAGTGTCAGTTGTCACTCTGCTGCTGCTTCCAAAATGAGGGAAAAGATGGTGTGTAATTACACAGCAATAGTTTTCTGTCCTGCAGCCTGCCCCCAGGAGGTGGGATTTCCCATTATAAAACATAATAAAACATAACTACTTTCATTTTTCTTAACATGACTGAGACTAGCAGAATTTAAATCCCTCAAGACTGAAATAAGTTTACAAGATTTTAACATGTTCAGAAGATAAATATAAATCAACTATGTAGTATATAAGAGCTGTATATCTGTAAGTTGAACAACCCTCCATCTTCAGTTTTCAGTGTACCAGTTTAACCTACAATGCTCTTATCAGTCAGGTAACTTGCAACAAGTGTAATCAACCATGTGTAAACCCTATACTGTCAATTAACAACAAGAAACATATAATTAAAAGAGCTCCCATAAACCTTTGCACTTTAAAAGCTGATATAAATTTCCTGAAGGAGTGGAGCTGACTGAAATTGTGCATAATTTAGAGACCACTTTTCCTGTTCCTTCATGAGCTGTCCTTACCTCACATGACCTGCAGACCGGTTTTATGTGGCTGAGGGTTTACAGGTTCACCCACACAGAGTGAGAAAGGCTAAGCTGCTAAACAGTCTTGCACACATTTGCTGTGTTTGCAGCTTTGAATCAACAGAGGCAATTTAAAAAATGTGTCAATTTGTTAGCCTGTTTTACGTGACATGCCTGTTTCACATTGTCAACTGTTATGTTAAATGTTAACAGTAAAACAGGATGGAATGTATGACAGATAGTAATATATCTATGCTTTTATCTTTATTACAGCATGTCAGTGCCCATTTGTTATCAAGGAATCACATACAGTATTAATGAAGGTTTCCAAGAAAACAGACACACACATATGCACTCACACGCGTGCACACACACACACACACACACACACACACACACACACACACACACATTTTGTATGCACAGAACATGCATCATTCGGTACTCCTACTCGCATGAATATAAAGTTTTTATCAAATGCATAATGCAAATGCGTAATGATTAAAATAGGACATAACGCTTCGCTCTGGCTTTTGTGACAGAGACATATTAACACTTGACTAAGTCTTGTTTTAGACCAAATCAAACTATACCACGTTGGGACTTTCCCCCAAATAATAGTCTTAAATGCATTCTTAAATCACAAGCCACCGAAACAAAGGGGTTTCCACCAACACAGACAAGACTGCAAGGGGATAAAGGCATTTGCACAATTAAAATATTAAAAGTTATAGTAGTTATTAGGAACTGCACAGGAAACAAAATACTTGTTACCACAAGTGCAGCAAGGGAGAGTGATAGTTTACAGGATGTGGCCAAAGATTTCCTTTATTTTTCTTATTGTCAACAAATCTCATGTGCAGATATGTAGCACAACAACTTGTGAAGCTTTGTAAATGGAACTGCCTTCCCACACATGCTCAGTGCTGTCTGCCTTACATATTACTACTTTGCGGAGACTGAAAACGTGATAGCTGCTATTAGACTTTGGAGCCATTTCTAAACAAACTATCTCGCCCAAACTCTTTGTGGTAAAGTAACATGTGACCCATTGCAACAATGTGGCACACTGACATGTTCTTACTAGTTTTTGGACAATAATGGAGGTCTACATCACAGAGAACTATGATATATCTGGCTTTGGATATATGCACAATACTTGTAAGGAGGATCAGGACGCATATAGTGTCCTGCTGCTGTAAGAACTCACTAGAGCACCCGATCCGTGGCTGAAAATAATCCCTAAAAAATTCATTACTGTTTGAGTAAAATTCGTAAAATCTGCAGTGCCCAGCTGTTTCAGGAAATTATTTAGCACTTTTAAAAAATGAAAGTATATATTTGTGATGCATTTTTAAAGGTTTAAATCTTCAGATGGACCAAATGTACTTGGCACTGAGAGCCACAGGCAGGCTGGGAAAGTTGTGAAGTATTGAGAAATGTAACGCATTGTTGGTTTTGGTCTCTTTTTATGGGAATTCAATAACAATATAAAATGTATAGATGTAATGTCACCAGCTTTATCCATCAAGGCATGAGTGGAGTGGTCAGTGATCATGCTTCCCAAAAAGCAATGCACATGATAATAGTTCCTATACTCAACAAGGGATACATGAACAAAACAAATATCTGACCTAACAAAGGCATGATAGTTATTAGACAAAGCAAGGCAACAGTAGCAGGCCCCTTTGAATTACTGAGATCTTGACCTGTATGTGGCCTCTGCAACCCTGAACACTGATTCACTTTTGTTTGGTCTCCTTGATGACAGCACTGAGAAAGATGGTGACACTGTGGAACAAGTGCAGGCATGTAAAGCCAAGGAATGCAACATGACAGCAACAAGTGAGTGATGTATCCTGTTGTGGCAATTCACCTTTTGCACTTGACTTCAGTTACCTTGCGAGGCAGCTGGATTGGCAAGATCATGACATCATGAGATCACGCGAGAATCCGTCTTGTCAGGCTTCTAGTTATGCGCATGTATCCAATCGGCGTCCTTTGAGGATTCTCGTGTGATCTCGCCAATCCAGCTGCCTTGCAAACTAAGACGGTGATAGATGGTGATAGACGACGATGAACAGATGGTTCAACCAATCACCTGCCAAGTGTTTTTTGAAAGTGCCTGCCCTTTTCAAAACAGTTTCCAAGGACGACTTCTCAGGTAGTTCTGTCTAACAAACCATCTGGCATGTCAGGTTATGACCTCAATGAGGAAAGAAACAATTCGTCTTGTCACACTTTCTTTAATGCTCAGAGCATGGCTCACTTGATACAGACATACAAGGTGCTGGAGAGGAGTGAGCCCTGAAGAGTGGGGTAAATACTCATTTATCTGTTTCACACCAACATCTAGGAATTATTTTGACTACTTTATGCATGGTTATACTCAAACAGACATGGCAGAATATGCTTCAATATGATAAGATATTCTTTGTTTCTCTTTCACACAGGAACTTACTGTGCAGATGCACAAACATGGTTTCTATGACTGTCACTAAGCATTTTTAACCTTTCAGAAGTTCACACAAGCATTTATACATATTCATACAATAATTTCTCTCCTAAGCCTCAGTGGGAGGTTAACATTTCTGTACTTTCACACACCTGCTCAACCGAATGATGCCACACACAGGGCAAAGAAATAAAAGCACCACCAGACCTACCGGTTATATTTTGTTCTTTGCTGGCAATTAAAAGGTCACGTCTTACCTGAAGCCACTTTGACTGTTCTGTTCTTCCATTCATATAATTTCTCGGTATAATATTGTTTGTGGTTTTGGGATCACATATCGTATGTGTATTTTGCAGAGCCTCGAAAGCAAAAATGGCCTGAATGCTGCTGAATTTGGAGGTTGAAACACAATTGGTTTTTTTTAGATTGGAAAATGCTAAATTAACTGCACTTAACATAGCATTTTTCTGGTCTTATTGACCACTCAAAACCTTTACAATACATGCCAACATTTACCCATTCACACACACATTCATACACTGATGGGAGGGGCTGCCATGCAAGGTGCCGACAATGTTACTGTGCTCACCCATTCACACACACACACACACACACACACACACACACACACACACACACTCACACACCAATGGCATAGCCAGCAGGAGCAATTTGGGGTTCAGTATCTTGTCCAAGGACACTTCAACATGCAGACTGGAGGAGCCACGGATTGAACCAACAACCTTCTGATTAATGGACGACCCGCTCTCCCTCCTGAGCTACAACCAGTTAATTAAACTACTCAGATTAATTCACCTTTTTAAAAAAGATTCTGAAATCTTCAACAAATAGCAGAATTTGTCCTCTCTCTGCAAATTTGTTGCAGGTTAGTGTCAAATACTGCCAGAGCATCGATGAAGAAAAACCTTTTTGTTTCACAGTCCAGAATTAGCTTTAGAGAACAAAATGATCAGACATTAAATGAATGAATATATGGACTTGTTTTGTCCCTCTGCTCTCCCATACTGTTCAAGGGTTTTGGACATACTTTATTGTCATACTGTACTGTATATGGTTTAACATTAAAAACTGGTAATATACCCTGACTTTTTATGGCTTCCTTTTGGTTATGATGTTGTATCTCTTTAATGATGGGTATCAATGCTGTTCTGATAATAGAGAGAATAGAGAATAGAAAGCAGAAGGTTCAACAAATGAAGTGCAAAACAGTATTGATTGAATGACAGAATGACCATTTGAAAACACTATTCCTGAACAATATTTAATTATATCACCTCAGGATGTTTGTACTGATGTTATATTTGATGCAAAATTATGATTTATGTAATAAACTGTTATAGTGTGACCTTTCTTTCCTTTTGTTACTCCTTTTTTTTACTAGGTTTCTGGTTTGCAAGAAATGGGTTTTTACTATTGTTTTGAACACCTCCTGGGGTTTCTTTTCTTTTTGAAGTTGGAATTGATTTTGTTAGTGCAAAGAAATATATATTTTAATCCTTCAAACAGTCCTCTTTACTTTATTAATTCAACAGTTCGCTCAAATGTGCTTCAAGGAACACACTGTATCTACACAGCACATACTGTATTATTCTGAAGCAAAGAGAGAGTTACTTAATTATGTAAAACAGTGTCATCCTCTTTGTTTGATTTCAGTTCCTTTCATCTGAATTTTTTTTGAATGAACTTTCGCCTGCATTTGTTATGCTCATCCTGTGTTTCTGGTCCTCATGGGGGATCCCTGACAGGCTGCTGCATCTTTAGATGGATCCCTGACAGGCTGCTGCATCTTTAGATGTTCAGTGCCTTCATGAAATGAGAGGAGGAGGGCTGAATGCTGAACTCAGTTACCACAACATCGAGCTAGAGGGTGTTTATACTGCTGTTACCATGGAGATATGCCTCTCCACTCTCCGTTATGTAATAAAGATTTTAAAATTCATCCTTCTGAGGATGAAAGAGCAGAGCATCAACCCCTTAGAGAGAAGGGTGGGGGGGTTGCAGAGACAGAGAGAGAGAGTTAACAAAAATGTTGTTGTAACCCTCAAGGTTGTTCATGATCTAAACAACTCTGAGGATTCTACTAACTTGCTTTCAAGTTCATTACTTATCACCATATAATACATACGTTGATGGATTTTCATTGAGCAGAATTTATGAATTAATGTTCATTGATGTTTCAGTGAATCTCGAAGATGTCTGCAGCTGTCTTTAATATCCTTGGCTCTGATAACATAAACAACACATGATCAGAGCTAGTGTGTGTCTGATGAGGATAGAGGACAAGCAAACTAGGACTTACAACAGAATGTGCTTTTGTCATTTCTCATCCAACAGTCAGAGGAACACTGCGCCGAAAATCTGCCTATTGAGAATGAAATACTCACCGCTCCTGCAGCGTGTTCAGCATACACTACTTCTGCACCAACCAGATTCTCGTCTGTTCAGACAGGCTGATCAGGCAACACACAACTCAGAGATAGCTCAGAATCTTTCCATTGCCCTATGATTGGTTAATAATGCGGCATAAAATGTTGAGACATTGCGGGTAGCTCCTCTTGTGTCATTTGCAACTACTATCACTCTGATGTAACCTGTGTGTCTTTGGTGTACGCTGTTAGGCTATACATACAGTATATTGCACTGGCCCTGGTACAAGCACTGATTTTGCACTGAATTTTTTCTTACTGCTGTCGCCAAGTGCTTGCTAATAGGGGAATTGATGGGTCTGTGTAAATTAAAGAGTATGGTCTAGACCTTGTTGTGATTTGGTGCTATATAAATAAAATTGAATTGAATTGAACTGAATTATTCAACATATTTACATTGAATATATGCATTTTTAAATACACAGTAAGAAAAATTGTGTTTCTCCAAGAGGCAGCTGAGAAGAATATGCTCACACATAAAACCACAAGGATAAAACAATAGTGTGTGTTAACTGTAACAATATGACCCCTTGACATTTTTTGCTGCACCCCCAGGTCAGACAGTCACCGTGTTTTGCTGGTGCAATTACTTCTTGGTGTGTGACGGGCCACCAATTGTCGATCTGTGGAAGAACATGAACCCATTAGCAGGAATCGCATCACCTGTATCCTCAAGTGCGTGCCTGTGCATCCTCATGTGATGTTTACGTCTCATCACTAAGGCCACAATTACGAGCAGCTTCCTAATTCCAAATTGGAGATAAACCTGTGGAATTTCTAAACTGACTCCATCTCGCTGCTGCAGTGAGAATTACTGTATGTTAAGGCAGTGTGTTTTCACACATTGCACAAATTATCATATTTCAGAGGGCAGCTGCTGACGACGGTGTCATTTAAAAGTTACTGAGAAGCTGTTGCATAAGAAGAAAGGGTTACACATCAGTGTTCTACGGGAATAAATGACTGATTTATGATTTTACAGTGAAATGAGCAACTAAAGGAAAAATTTAAAACTGACTTTTTTTAAATCAAACAGTAGGCACTTGCTCTGATACATGAGAGAGGCAACAGGAAGGAAGAGGCGTGAAGGCAGATGTTGCACAGAAGGACTGGGGTCACATGAGGCCAGGGTGTCTTCGAGGAGCAGGGCACAGCCTGGGTGCATGGACTGGATGGGTGACTTGGATGGAAAAAACTTGGGAAAGGATGCGGGCAGAAGGAGGTTAACGGAGGGGAGCAGGCGAGACAACATGAGTCACAAAATAGGTTATTGATTTGCCATGGGGCTGAAAGAAAGAGAGTAGTACAACCCCAGATCTTATCATAGGGAAAATTTCAATCATGCTACTAGCTACAGTGACGTATTTCATTGGCTTCTAGAGCAGTGGTTGCCAAAGTGGGTGAGGACAGGCCACACATCATTGTTCATCTATTGTGCATTTTTAATCACCATATTAAAAAAAAAACCATGGGGCTGAAAGAAAGAGAGTAGTACAACCCCAGATCTTATCATAAGGAAAATTTCAATCATGCTACTAGCTACAGTGACGTATTTCATTGGCTTCTAGAGCAGTGGTTGCCAAAGTGGGTGAGGACAGGCCACACATCATTGTTCATCTGTTGTGCATTTTTAATCACCATATTAAAAAAAAACACATTAAACCTACATTAACTCCTTTTTATGTTATGTTTTTGAACATATCAAAACAGAATGAATAAGTAATAAATAACAAAATTACCATATTAAAAACTCAGTTTAATATGCAGGTAGTTGCAGCTGGCATGACAACTCATGGTTACCGGTTGTCATAGTTTCGCAACACGCTTTCCGGCTGGGGAGTTTTGGAGGAGCTCAGCAGTCACAAAGAAAGTGAGTGTCAGAGCAGCGATGTTAAGATTTGAGATGCTCTCTAATTGCTGGTATACATGAAAACAAGACAAAAGACGTCCTGTCAGTGGAGTCAGACTTGCAGGTTGTTCTCTCTCCACATCAACATGTCCCATTAAAATTCATGCAGCCTTTTTTGTTTGTTTGTTTTTCCTTGTAGGCTGCATCTTACATATAAGCTCATTTTGACTGAAGTAAATTAAAGTATCATGACTTCATTTGAATACATTCTTCAGTGACATGAAATGAAATACATTTAACATATTCGCTTATTTAATTGCCTTAATTGTTTATTCTAAGTAAAATGATTTATCTGTAAATCTGTACAGCACCTATTGGCTTTTCTTCAGGGTAATTGAGAATAAGCCTATCTTATTTAACTTCATATTGATATAATTTAGCCTTATATGATACAATATGGTATATAATATAATATGAATTGTTAAAACCGAGAAGCTTCTGTGTACATATAGATTATACCAGTTATATTGGGGGTTGTATGGCTTGGGGTGCCATGATAAAAAATTTCCTTTGAAACGGTGCTGTGGTTTAGAAAAGTGGGAAGCACTGTTCAAGAGTGCTGAGCATGGTAGCACGAGGGCTGCGCACACACACACACACAATTGACATTCACATGGCAGAATGCAGCAGCACAGGAACAGTGCTTGATGATTTGTGGTCATTTATTATCAGGACACTTATCAGAGCACAGATTCATTTATTTGGTCCATCGGATGGCATTAAATAATGCTGGTGTTATATTAGTTTAGGGCAATGAGAGGAGATGAGTAGAGGAGATAGCAAGAAGCGCACATATCCAACGCACTTGGGTAGTAGAGTTACTCTGTTAGTGTGTGTCTTTCTGAGTGAGTCTATATCTGACAAGGTTGTTTACTGTATAAAAGGGAAGGGCTGTTCTTTTATTATGGGACTGCAGTGTTGCTTCAGGAAAGTGGGTCAAAAACAACTTTTTTTTTGTTTTTACAATATTTTTCTGGGTTTTCAAGCTGTTAAACCTCATAAATGAAGAATGATTGATGGACTACTTTCAGGAACTGCCAGCACTTCTCACCATGATTAATAGTGAGATTTAAAGTTTTCAGAAACTGCAGTTGACAAAACTCACCACAGGGTCTATTTAGTAGCTGTTGTGGCACTTTGGATTGTATCACATGATCTTCCCCAGCTGAAGGAGTTTGTAATTATTTATTCTGAAAGTGGAATTAAATGACAACACGGCAGGTTGCTCTTATGGTTGTAGATATTCTCATGTCATTACATGATGTATTATGAACACATGAGCAATAACAGAACTGTCCCTCCTGTGTGAGTCACAGTGTCACAAAAGCCACAACATTGAACTGTTAATATGTAACCATAACCCAGAAAGACCACACAAATAGGACATGAGTGGACCATGCTATAACAAGAAACCTTATATATATATATATATATATATATATATATATATATATATTGATACTATACTACTATAGAATTTACATGAGACACTAAGGACATTTGAACCAGGAGATCCTCAAGATCACCAGCCTGGATTCTTATTGTGTTAAATCCGTCCTCTGGTAACAGAAACAGATTGGATTAAGTCAAGAAAGGTAAACATGCCATTAAGTTTAATATAAAACAGTCAGTAACTATAAGCCTGATCAAGGCTGCAGAAATAGCCCTGCCAATCCTGCGGCTCTGCCTGCTCCCACTATAAATACTGCTAGGATTTTTTTTGGATCATTTGGTCCAAGATTTATTTGGCCACCTATAAGATCAAAAGTTCACAGTTGTAATCACTGTTCTCCAAATAGTGAGGCTACCTCTTCACCTTATTACATATTGCACAAGGAGACTTACCCACTGACATCAAGTGACCTAGTTAATTACTTTAAGACAAACCAAGTGGTAGAAGAAGAAGGTTGCACACAGCATAAAAGCACATGTGCTTCTTATCTTCACTGATCCTCATTTTGAGGTAAAGGGTCTCTGAGTGGCCTTGAGCAGCACTGATAGTCTCTTTACTCAGAAACTATGGTTACATATGTAACCTTCAACTCTCTATTGAGTAACTATCTCCACCTAGTTACATATTCTATAAATAGCTTACCAGGAAGACAGTCGAATTAAAAATGGAGGTGGCATCTACAACCTAATGTGATTGTTAGCCAGCCTTTGAGAGTGTAGTTCAAGGTGCTCTGGCATGGAATAGACAAACAACTGGTTTGTTTTGTTGGACGGGATAGATTTTTTTTCACATGACCTTGATTTAAAAAAAAAAAAAAAAAAGTCAGCGACAATGTAGAGAAATAATAAAAAAACAACACAAAAACATTAATCTCATTAATAAGGTAGCCACTTTCCATCTGCACGGTATGCATGAGCACTATGATGTTCAATCAGATTATTCATAATTGGGTTGGCAAACTGGAAAAAATACCCCCAAAAAAGTATATATACAAACAGGACTACTGTGCTGTTTAGTCCAGTTGCATTGGAATCTGGTTTGTTTTCCTCCTTGGTATGATCCTTTTTGGCAGATCTGAACATAGCAATCATACTCGGGTGTGGAACAAAACAACTGTACAAAGACCCGTTAGAGGAAGTGGTCTCGGTCTGGTCACAAACGAGTTCTGGAGCAATTTGTTTGTGGTGGGAATGTGAGCTGACCTCAATCTGACCCAACTAAAGGCTTACTCTGCAGATTCAACCTACATGGCTCCTCTAGCCAGGTGCACTTTGCATACTGGAATATAGATGAGCAGGATCTACCGTTGCTAGCAGCTAGCCGGAGAATGAATCAAGGTCTGACCTGGAGTAGCACTGAGGTACGTTACTGTCTTGATATTTGGGTAGATAGAACATGGATGTATAACAAGAATACATCCATGACATAGAACCTCCCTCCTCTTGTGTTTACATTCTTCTACCCCAGACACATCTAACCAATGAGCAGAGTGGACGTTCTCATGCGACTTTTAGTGATGAATTTATCTCTGTGTTGAAAGAAAGTGAACCAATGGGAAAACTCAACAAGTTTACTAACTCATTGACTGATTATGATCAGAGCATATTAACTATAGGTTTGAAAAAGAGTCTACAGTCAAGCTAGCAACACTGTGAGACTGTACTGATTGGAAGAGCAGTGCTTTGAGCTAAATGCTAACATCAGCATGCTAACATACTCACAATGGCAATGCTAACATGCTGATGCTAAGCTAACATGTTTACTATCTTAGTTTACTGTGTTAGCATGCTAACATTTGCTTATTAGCAGACAACACAATAACAACTGAGGCTGATGGGAGTACCATTACTTAATGGTTATTTGGTCATAAATATTGGACAGATTAAATTTTGACCTGATGATTGCACTAAATGAAAAGTTAAGGAATCACCTCGCTTTTTTAGCCATGCTGCTAACACTGATAAAAACTACAAGCCCCTAAAACATCAAAACCCAGTTAAGACAAAACATTCACATTCCCCAGAGTGCATACGGGGCCACAGTGACCTGTATGAAATTCACAGGAAATCCAAAACACTTTTACACCCACTGTGTGATGCACTTTATTGTTCATTCACATTTGTCAGATGCATGTCATAAAATGAGGTAATACAGTATGCAGTTCATCTGAGGTGAGCCTTTATATCAAGGGGACGCTTAAAGCAGTATGCCCCAGAGTGTCCTCCATTTCCCTTTGAAACGCTGCCAACCACAGACCTTAAATTGTGTCATGATACGCTTCACGGCCTGGAATGTGTGTGTGTGTGTGTGTGTACGAGCCTTCTGACACAAACTCGCAACATAGTTGTTGCAAGTGCCTTGATTCATCACTGTGTGTGCATAGTCATATGATTCCCTTTATTATTTCACTTTCAAGATCAGTGTGTGTGTGTGTGTGTGTGTGTGTGTGTGTGTAGGAGTGTGTCTGTGTGCGTTTGTGCATGTGCTGTTTGCCCATTCTAAACATCCACACCATGTTTCCATAACCTCAGCGAGTACATTTTGTGTTTGTTGATGTGTGTTACACAACCTTTTTCAACCGGTAATTCAAAGTTATCTGAAGTAGCTCCCTCCACTATCTGAATAACATGTCAGCCAAGTCCGCAGTGCTATCACGTACTGCAGTGTCCCAAAGGTTGACTGGAAATGCTGTGTTACACCAGGAGTAAAACTGTCATGTTTTCCATCTATCATTTGAGTCATAAGTTAAACCTTACTGGAAGCAAGCAAAACTCTGAGGCATCTGATGTAAAATGTTAAGAGGATGAATCATTTTGGTTTCTTGCCAAGATACAAAGCTTTTTTGTTTTCTAAGGCGGTGCCTTAGATTTGTACCTTTGTTAATTCTACCTGCGCTGCCTGTGCCTTGTGTGAAATATCTCAACAATGTTGGATGGATTGTGATTAAATTTTGTATTGCATATTCATGGTCCACAGGGGATGAAGTCTACTGTCTTTGGTGACTTTTCATCTAGCGCCATCTAGAGGCTGACTTTTGTTTTGAGTGAAATTTCTCAACAACTATTGGATGGATTGCCATAAACTTTGGTACATGTAGTACATTTATTGCAATAGCCTTGTGTATAGTGAGGACGTTTCATCTACAACTACTTTATCTATGGAACTAATTAGCTAATTTTAGCATAACTCGCTAAACTAAAATGGTGAACATGGTAAATGTTCTACCTGCTAAACATCAGCATGTTAGTGCTTTGGGTACAAAAAGCATCATGTTGACATGCTTATAATTTTTCAGAGGAAAAAAATCCAACAGACAAAGTCTCTTCATCTTGTGTGGCTGATCAATAATCTGATTAAATCAGGTATTGACATAGTTTCTTATGAGTTACACTGCAGTCCACTGTCTAGTATATTTTGAAGAAACAGCAACAGGATTTTCATTTATGCTAACGTTACGAATACAACAACCAGGATGAGATTATCTATCCTGTACACAATATTTTTTTTCCCAGGATGGTGAAGTCATGACCTGCCCTACTCTGACTCTGATTGGCTTATCCTGATATTCTTACCCTAACCCTAACCAATCTCACTTCTCATGCCTAAACCTAACCAGCCCAACCAACAAAGGCAACGAGTACTAGCCAATCAGAGGCAGAGTAGGGCGGGTCATGTCTTTGCCATACTGGGGAATGAAAAAAAAAAAAAAAAATTGGCATCCTGTACGTCAGTCAAACAGCAAGAATTTTTTGCTAACGTTATGTTTTTATTTTTTATGTTAACGTTACTACTGTGAGGGAGGGCTTGTGTACTTGGTTGCTGGTTCAGGACTCTCAGTTCATTTCTGACTAGAGCTAACTGTGTAGACTGCATTAGCATTATCACTGCTACTAGCTGCTGTCCCTCACTGAAATATGTGTCATGTTTACTAGCCAGTGCTGAAAGACATTTATCAAAGGTGGCATATGGTTGAAAAAAAAAGTGGAAATCTTAGTGTTGCATACACATTCACATCTAAACATTAATTTTGCTGGCTTCCAGCCAATTGCTTCATGTCTTAATGCTAAAATGTCCATAAATAAGCTATCATGACACATTGTTGACACTCATTAAACCCAATCCTGTGCTCCATTTTGGTTCTTAATATGACTGATTTGCATATGTGAACAAAGTGTCAAAGTTTGTTGAAACGAGGTCAAAGTAGCTTAGAGTAGACTTGGCTACAGTAAACTTGCAAATTGCATACAAATTGTTACAATTAATCTTTTTTTAATATTTTACTGTTCCTACTATACTTTGCAAATCAGCCACAACTTGCTCAGCAGAAGCACAATGAGAAAGACACAGACAGAGACAATACAAAATTTGCATATTGTATGTGCACAATGTTTTCCTTGTGGGCATGTCACTTCTGCCAAAAGAGAGGTTCTGTTTTTTTCATATCATTCCATTTGTTATGTCTTGATGTATTAGCAGTAGTATTTCAAGTTACTGTAATTTGCATATTTGAACGAGCATATTTTTATCATTTGAACAAAGGAGGGAGTGGCAGCTAGACATTCCCATCACCTTACAAAATAGTTGTAATGGTGTTATGACCCAGAGGTTGTATGAACATTTTCTGTGTATTTCTGTGTATGTGCTTTAGTCCTCTGTGTGTTTGTCGATCTCTCTCCCTCTCTCTGGTAATCCTGCTGTGGTGCCTGTGTGAAATAGGCTGCAGGTGAGCTTCCTTGATTGGCTGAGTGAATGATTGGGGCTGTGTGAGTGTGTAGATTGCTCCAGGGAGCTGATTGGTTCCAGCCTCAAAGCTTGTGGTTTAAAGGCCGGCTTCCCCCTCTCTCGACTTCTGACCAACCTGTCAGCCAACATTTTGTTGTGTTGAATGTTGCAAATAGCTTTGCAAATAACAGCCCAGGTTCCACAGGGGGTGGCCAGCATTTTGGTTTAACCTCTTTTCTCCTGTTTTTATTGAGTTAGGAGTTAGGTGATTTGTACTTTAGTTTCTTTTATTTGAATGAGTAATTTTAGGTTGATTAGCTTTCGTTTCCTTTTGATTGTTGTTTTGTTGTTAGCCCACCCTGAAGCCAAAAAATATAAAATAAACATTTAAAGGGCTGCAAAATTCCTCGTTGCTGGTAGTTCTTGGGAGCTGGGAAGAGGCGAGTCTCAATTTCATGTTGTGCCAATGTTTCCCCCAGGCAGGGTCATAACAATGGTTAATTAAAAAAAGATCTGTTTTAATGAAAGCAAACTATTACATGACATTAGCAGAGGTATGATGTCTACTGAGTGCCATAGTTTGTTCATTTGTTATCTATTGCAATTGCAGTTGATACTCATAATCTGAGGCTGTGTTAACATTACCTCTCTTCACCTCTTTTGTCAGCTGTTAACTGACATGCCACTGGATGTATCTTATCAGCATGCAGCACATACAGTACACAGTCTTAACACGCGAAGGTGGCAAAACACATATAGAGATTATGACAGGTTCCAAGTCATAAAGTGGGGGAAAAAAATGTAACAAGGGCAACTTACTGAGTCAAAGGTCAACATGGGTTGAGATGAAAGGAGAGGGTGTAACATATGAAGTTTACTCTGTTGATTAGAGACAAGTTGGACCCAATAAGATGTTACCTTTGGCAGACATCCTTATCTCTATTGTATTTTACACTTCAATTGTTCTTGTGCAAACCCTTGTTTCCACCATACACAAACAGACATGAATATAGATTCCCAGTAAAGTCTGCCACAGCAGCTGTTTGCACTGACAGTTTATGAAAATCACATGTTCCTTTAGGAATTTGGAGATCCTTGTGCACTTCACATGTCAGTCACATTCTTGTGACCCATGTGTTCAGGACACATGTAGAGATCGGCTCCCATCTCTTTTCAAGAGAAGTAAAGTAATCCATTCATTCAAGGGAATAGTTTGACATTTAGGAAAATACGCTCATACACTTTTTTTGCTGGGAATTAGATGAGCAGATCAATACCACTCTCATATTTGTCTGTTAAATGTGAGGCTTGACTGGCTTTGAGTATCTGATGATCTTGGCTGCCCACTGTGCCGCCACTTTGGTCGTCATCTCTGCAATCCCGATGCAGCATTGTCGGGGCTGCATGGTGTTCTGGGCACTGGCATTGGACCAGATATCCTGAAGGTGCGCTCGTAGTGGCTGGGAATTTTGGCAAGGCAAACCTACCTTACTTCTATCAACACATTATGTGTCCCATCAGAGGGGTAGAACCATTGTTATTCTCCACTCACGGGGTGTTACAGGGCTAAGACTTTCCCACCATCCAGCAAGTGAGATCATGCTGCTACTTCCTCGTAACAGAATGTATAAAAAGGATGATATAGGAAGTTGTGGTGGCAGGAGAGGTCAAGTCAAGTGTTGGACTGTCCTATTGGAGGCTATGCGGCAGAACACGTTGAGTAACATCAGGAAGTCTTCCAGACCAACTCTGACAACATCAGTGAGTCTGCAGAAGTAGTGACAAGCTTCTTAACAATGCAGAAAATCATATATCATTGGTGATTGTACTGTATTTTCGAAACAGAGTCTACAGGTTGATGCATCCAACTGTGCTGTTTTAGTGGGCTGTGCAGCTGCTTGCAGATGTGGAGGAATATAAGGCGGCGACAGGCTGAGGCATGTGGTCAGAGTTGCTGAGTGGACTCTATTCTAGTTATTATTATTATTGTACACTTAAGCTTTTAATACATCCTGTGGAGTATGCCACCCCTGCATTTCACTACATATATTAAGAAATATGAATATGTGACAAATAAATCTTTGTACTGTACTTGGGCATGTCCAGTTGGCACACTGTGTATGTTAATACTAACATAAACCGTGAGGCCAAGTACACATGGTTGAGACATTAAAGTTTATGAGAACAACCAAGACATCAAACTTTGCGCACCATTCAAATGATGCTGAATAGTGTATGACATCTGGTGGTAGACACACTGGTAATGGGAGAAACAGCTGGCCTCCTCGGTTTTTATGTACCCTAGTGTCTTGCTAAGAATATTGTGTTAAAAAACATCTTTTAAGCAGCAGACCTTTGTGATCGAAGAGGTGAGAAGAGAATTGCCAGACTTATCCTACAGTAGGTCACAAGTAAGTACGTATATAACACACAGTATATTTATAGAATATACATCCTATATGGAGTATATCCTTATTTAGGATATGTCTGAGATTATAAGATGAATGCATGTTATTTAATAATCACTTTGAATCAGAATGAGAATGCTGCATGCTGCAAGTGTAGACTTTTTCAAATTGCAAAATAGTCAGATATCAACCTTTTGCACAGCACTGTGCTGAAGGTGTTTTGAAAAGAAATCTACAAATGAGTCACGGCAGACATCCGACACACATTACAACACCCTCTGCCCCTGTTTTGTTGTGATGTTTATGAGAGCAGACTGTCCTGGTTTAAGGACGAGAGACATGTGCTTACTTAGTATCAACAACTTGACCTCAGCTCACTCCATCTGCTGAGAGTAAATCTGTCACCTCATTTGAACTTTATGGATCCCCTGAGCTCTGGCCTACACTAAACTACCCATCCTCCTCCACCAGACTACAACTGTTAACACCCACGGTGCAATAAATCTCCATGCTGCTGGAGTGAGACGGAATCCAAAGGGTAATGGTGTGATCTGCAAGAATAACATGGTTAAAGCAAAATGATGGTTAAATGTTTAATGGCTGATTTCTTGATTCATTGTTTATTACTGTAACAAAGTAATTAAAAGCACAGTTTAGGTGCTTGTATCATTCTTTCATATTATGTAATGGTCCTTGAGGGAGAGGATGTTATTCCAGGTGGTCTGCCAATGCGCCAGAAAATTACTGCATCAACCATGAATCTAGGAAGACCCTATGATCATTAATGGAGTGAACATGACTTTGCTTTTCCTGTCCTCTTGTCCTCCTTTCACCTCTCTTCTCTTCCTCCTTTCATATCCGCTCTTACTAACTTTTCTTTTCTTTTCTGTCTTGTCCTCTTTTGCCCTTTCCTTTCTTATCCTGTCCTCGCCTCACCTTCTTTCCCTCCTCTTGGCTTAACTCCCACAAATGGTTAACCGACTTGCCCCTCTTTCCCCACTCTCCCAAATCTCTCTCACAGGCTAGAAATTTTGGATCCAAACGCAACTCTTTGAGCCAACAGTGGGGACATGACCCCAGTGTTAATTTCTTTGTTGATGGTGATGTCCTTTATTGATGTGGCTTTCAAGCAGTGTCATCACAGCGGGCAATCAATTCACCTGAACTGACCCTGAAAAGTACACAAACAACTGCAATGGGAGAACACTCGGATCTCTGACGTAGAAATGATGCATTCAGACAATAAGTTTATACATGATTTGTTGTTGCATATTGCCTGCTCTTGCTGAAACACTCCATTGAGAAATACAGTAAATTAAGCACAAGAACTGAGTCATGTTTTGGTTGAATATTCACTTTCATTGATGTTCAGGACATTGTGATGTGAGAGTAAAGTGTATTGTGCTGGCTGGTGAACTGTGACTGTCCTCTGCTGGAATATAAGATGGGTGCGACTAATTGTTGACAACATTCGCTATATAGTTCACAGTAAATTAAACTACTAAATAATTTAACACTTACGGATCAACATTATTTTGAGCTATCACTAACAGGTGTTGTGTCACATAACTGTGATTTTCACATCTATAAATGTGTTGCATTGCGAAATTGTGGGAATTTTTATGGGCACTAGACCATACAATTCACATTCTGAATTGGGCAAGAAATGAAACTTTTCCCATTCAGTTTCAGGATCACATGATCACATTGCCATAGCATACCTAATTATATTAACACAACTTCATCCACTATAATTTTTACTGGACACAAATGATACCCGTTTCCATCTTCACGCCACATGAATTTGACCTTTAGGAATTTATGTGGCTAAGTTATTCTTAGTAATTCTTGCACATGTACGTTTCCATAAAATCCCACAATTTATTTATGGAAAGCCGCACAAAATTCTAAGGTTTTATGGAAATGTACAGACTCAGTTGGCAACAGAGTAGGGGTACAAATTTTAAGCAGTTTCTTTAATTGATAGTTGGTCTTGTTAACACTCGATTACCAGTTAATCATTAACCATTTATGAAGTGCGCTGGAAGTTTTTCCATTATAAAACCATGTTAACCACTGACATGACCTATGTTCAACACAAAATCTAGTACGCTACATTAGTAATTAGTTCAAAGAACATAAAGTAAACACCAAGGTACTTGAATGATAAATTAAATAACGTAAAATAATGACTTAATTTAAAGTTATGGAGCCCCCGCTCTTGTCTGCTGCCATCTATTCAACAAGTGGCCAGACAATATCCAAAGTATTAAACAGCAAATGGTTGCAGAACTTCCAGCTTCATTAGAGGTAATAATTAGATCACACTAGATGTGTTGGACATATCTAACAATTAATTAACATTTAATCAAAATTTCTGCAATCTTTAATAGTAAATCTGTAACATTATTGTATAACTGTCAAACAGGTTACTCCAAGACAGACTTCAGTCTGACTGGTTTAATATAAAATAATCTCCATACTTGATCTACATGATAGAGTGATGTTTATGTTCACTGTAGCTAACGTTAATCCAGCTGCTGGAAACAGCTGCTCAGCTGCAATAGATGCACAAATACTGTAGGTCCAATTTTATCAGCCCATTTGCTGCCTCTGCTAAAATGCATTTATACTCAGTGCAGGGGAGTGTGGCTCATACAGTTCATCACTATTGTGTTGATTTTGTTGAAAATGTTTAGAGTTAGCATCATAGTGCTGCTTTCTGCTGTCTGACAGTCAGCTCTCAGCCTGCAATAACCGAGCAGCTGCTTCTGCTCAAGATGCTAGTTTAGCGTTAGCATGAGCCTCAGATAGCTAAACTGGACATCCGCCTAACAACAACTCTGGAATTTTCACAACTTTATGCTTCAGTGTTCATCAACACGACACAGTGAGCAAATCGAGGCCTGCTGGGACTTTTTTCTTCCTTGGATGGCAGAGAGGTGCGTTTGTTTTACAGTTAGTGAAGCACTTACTGGCGGTGACCAAATACACCCGTAACCCAACCTTATCAAAGTGTAAAAGGCTCCACCTGGTGGCACAACCAGGTACTACAGCAAATCTACAGAACAGTTTCTGACACGTCCCTCATCTTCTGCATTTCAAATTAACATTGAACAAGTTTTAATTAATAAGAAGTGATCACAAATAGTAATTGTACTCACTGGAGTTAATCAAAAGGCGTATTTGACAGATACTAACGCTTTAACTCATTACATATGTAGAAATATGTGCTGGGAGCTTGCTGGTTTTACTTTGTTTATACTGCTGCATATTTCCTGGCTGGAACAGATGTTTGGTTTTATTTTCAGGGCGAGATCATGTTGTACTGTACATCCAGTACATCTGAATGTACTGTAAATAAACAAGAACATAAATTGTCAGTCATCTAATGTCCAAATCATTGCTAAGCAGGAAGTCATGTTAGTAAACTTGATTTAAACTCTCTGACACATTTTAACAAGTCTGCACACAGGAACAAAACCTCCCAACCACTCGGGGAAAAACAGAATCAACACATAGAAATAATTGATCCCTGTGCTCATTGCAGGTCTGATTCACAGTCAGTATGAAAACTGTAATACATTGTTAGTGCATTCAAATGAAGGAATGCTCATGGTCTGATTTCCTCTTCTTCATTAATATCTTGTTGATTCTGTTTAATGTTACATCCTAAATTATTGCAGGTAAACAGAATTTCATATCACCATAACAAAAAGACCATCTATCCGTCAGTTTTACAACTTCCTCACACTGGAGCTTCTCATTCAAATGAATTCACAGTCACAAGCATTGACCTCATTTTTGGACTTTTCTTTTTTTTCCCCCAAACAGCATAAGCAAACTTGTGCCCATTAATGCTAAGTAATCCGAGTAATAGCTGAATAAATGGGGAATTTGAATAGTTTCCCTGCTTATACTGAACAAATGTTTTCATTCCAGGGTCTTAGCCTAGATTTGAAAGGTGTGTTGGTAACTGAGATATACAGTACTTATACTGTACATAGGTGTCCACAAATCTTATTTAAGAGACCTTATGGTAGCTCATGGCCTTTTCTTTAATTAGCTAGTGTTAATCTGTCTGTCTGAATTAGAGGCATTTTGTTCTAGATCTAAAGTTGTGACCCTTTCTTCATGTCTTTAAGCTGCAGCTCTTTTCAGTATTCACATGTGCAGATTCTGTTGGTGATATGAGCAAAAATGCTGCCATTTACTTTATGGAAAGATGACACACTTGTCTTTCCTTTGTTCTTGAATGTCATCTTGTAATATTAGTGTCCTATCCAGGCCAAAGTCATGCTGAAAAACAAAAAAGCAGTTAAATTTAAGTGTTTCTTTTATCACTACTATCACTATTCTTCTATCACTATTAATTTCTCATATAATCTGGTGCTGTCAACCTGGGAATAAAAATCTTCTTTTTGTCCCCATCATTTATGTCAAAATGATGTGTTTGAGAAAATCAATGTGGCTACTGTCATTTTTCAATTTCCAATTAATTGTTGCTGCAATTAGTAGTGGCTGTGCTGTTGGCAAAGACCCAGCCTTGCTGGTGCTGTCCCTCATGACCTTACTTTCTCTCCCTCCCACTCACCCAGCACACACACAAACACAGATTAGACCTAGAAAATTTGACTAATACAGTGCGGATAAAATATATTGAGTCACACAAGAATTCAGCAGAACGTGAAATAAACACAAATCATATAGTCAAGATAAAAAAACCAATGAACTGGCATGGAGCTGCAGCCACCGTTTCATAGTCGTGGCTTAGGTCTTAGTGTGTCGACAAGTGTTAGCAACTGGAAATTAATCAGCTTTGTCTGACCCGATTATTGTAATATCCAAAGAATTTAAACTGACACGACATTTCATGTGCTCAGCACATAAAAAGATTGGCGCATGGTAAAGGCAAGAAAGCTGAACATTTTTGGCTGTGACAATGATATGTGTCTGGCATAGTTAAATGAGAACAATATTCTCTCTAAAAGGTTCCAAACATCAGAATCCTTTTTGAAGGCAAATACTGTGTATTTTCCACTTTCCTGACTTACAACTTGTAATTATCTCCATTATCTGTTTCCAGGTCAGTTATCCAAGGACGGTTGAATCAAGTGCAACTGGACTTGGTTGAAGATACTTAAAGCTTGCAGATACCCCAACTGGACCTTTGTGAAAGCAGCCACAAGATCCAGGAAGAGCAACAACCCTGAAGGTAGTGAAGAGGAGATGAATGCAATGACATTGTAATTCCTTATGTGTCTGGAGTATCTGAGAAACTCAGAAGGATTTTCAACAAGCACCACATCCTTTTGTTTTTCAAACCCAGCAACATACTAAGACAGAAACTGGTCCACCCAAAACACAAGAAAAGCAATCTAGTGTATGCAGTCCAATGCAGTGAGAAATGCACGAACTTGTATGTCAGGTAAACTAAACAACCATTAAGCAAACGCATGGCTCAACACAGGAAGGCCAACTCTGCAGGTCAATACTCAGCAGTTTATCTACATCTGAAAGATAAGGGACACTCTTTCGAGGACAACAACGTGCATATTTTGGATAGGGAGGACAGATGGTTTGAAAGAGCAGTGACGGAGGCCATCTATATCAAAGTAGAAAAAACATCTCTCAACAGGGGAGGAGGTCTACGACACCACTTATCGCCCACTTACAATGCTGTCCTTTCATCCCTTCCCAGGAAACCCACACATTTCACATTTGGCCTCATGTGAGGCCAAATGTGAATGGTTGTTAAGTCTCACTTGGCCTCAGGTGACTCCAACGACTCTTATTGACTGTCATTACAACAGCCAGGAGCACTAACAAACCAAGTGGTATCAATGACCTTGATAATGACCCCACAGAGGTTAAATACCTGGGACTCCCCACCAGTCAGTTTGACCTGAAGAAGCCCCTTGGATGAAGAGGCCAAACATCTTCAAGTATCTTCAACCAAGTCCAATTGCACTTGATTCAGGCCCCCTTGGATAACTTTGACATAGAATGCCAAAAAAGCCTAGTTTAATTTTTTGATGCTTTTGTCATGTTTGTTACTCTATTTGTGTTAATTCACAACACCCATTTTAACTTGTTTACTGAACCGTGTGTATGTGATATAAAAATTGGTTAATTCTAAAAGAGGTTTACAAAGGATTTAAAATATGAGATTTTTATTCAGCTGTTAGATTAGATTAATGTATAAAACCATGTGGGTGGAACGAGAATGTTAATCATTAAAAGGCATATTGTAATTTTCTACAGATATCAAAAGGTGGAATTTAAACTAAACCTTTTGTTGTTGTACAGATGCTTTCTACTTTTATTCAAAGTTGTCCACAAAAATTTCAGGGCTCTCCCCAGATATTGCAGCGTATCCTGTTTTTCTCCTGACTTTGTATAGCACTTCAAAAGCCGCCCAGTCTGCTTTTTCCCTCTGATGTTTATACGAGTGCAAGCCCTTTTCTTTTCTGATTTTCTGGCTCTGCATTTACTGTTACTTTGATGTAAAATATTCTATTTGACAAATCAGAATTAAGAGAGCTTTCATTTCAGCAAACTGGAGTCTTAAGGTCCATTCATGTCCTGGTTTAACCTTATATTTTATGATCAGAATACTTTATGGTTTGGAAGAGTTCCAAATCATACTGATAACAAAATGCACTGTGACAATATAGTTCACCTTATTTCACTTTTGTTCAGTTACAACTCAGTGGATATATATTTGAAATTCAAATACTGATTGATTGTTGGACTATTGAGAAATATATTTGACAAAAACATACTTAAAGTCACCCTACACTCAAAAATGTGTTTATCTTCTTGTTCTTTCAGTTGGATGTTTGAGCTTCATTGTGCACAGTTTGACGGTAGCAGACTGTTCTCACATTCATGAAAGTGGAATGACAGTTTCTCTATGCTCACTGTGAATCTGAGTTTCAGGCATATACAAGGTTTCGGAGCCAATCATGATCCAAAATTCAATTCAATGTTTGATGTGGGAACTTGAAGCCTCCAGTACACTTACATTAGGAGTGGACTTTTCATTGAAGTAGGGGACATCCTGCACCAGCAGTTAAACTTCTGAAAATAAAAGTATTTGCATATTCATAGAGTCTGCATTTTTAAATGATGGAGAAGGAGGAAATTATATTAAGAATTTCAGACTAGGTAATTTATCTTTTTGTGGAAAAACCATATCAGACACAAAGTATTAATCAAAGTATTTTTGAATAATTTTTTTCAGTGTTTTTCTATGTCCTCAAACATGTCTGGAGAGGATTTTTAACCACATATAAATTAAAGATGCATGGACACACACATTTAATACATGATACACATGATACATTTCATTATCAACTTTTCTTGCTCCCTAGCTTGATGAGACATGGTAAATAGATAGCGGTTAGATTGGCAGTATGTTCATGAAAAGGCCACAGTAAATGGTGAATGGACTGCATTTATATAGCGCCTTTCTAGTCTTCTGACCATTCAAAGTGCTTTACATTACATGCCACATTCACCCATTCCCACACATAACCATACGCTGATGTCAGAGGCTGCCATGCAAGGTGCCTGGACATCAGGAGATCTAATCTAATACTCATTCACACACACTCACGAACCGATGGCACAGCCTTCAGGAGCAATTTGGGGTTCAGTATTGGACTGGAGGAGCCGGGGATCAAACCACCGATCTTCCAACTAATGGACAACTCACTCTACCTTCTGAGCCACAGCCACAACAACATGTTCAACTGCTGTTCACATGGAACCCTTCTCCACTTCGGCCTTCAAAGTTCTCGTTTGAATATTTGCTACTGCCACCAAGATCTGCACCCGCGGCGGCTCCACCCAGGCCCACACCCTAGGCTTCCATGGCTGCGGCGGCCCTCCTTCTCATCGTGGCATAGCCCTCATGGATCATGTTGCCAGCGATATGGGCCCGACACTCCAGCGCCATCCATTTTCAGGGCTAGTTGAGCAGGTGAGTTGTTACACACTCCTTAGCAGATTCTGACTTCCATGGCCACCATCCTGCTATCTATATCGACCAACACCTCTTTTGGGGTCTGATGAGCGTCAGCATCAGGCGCCTTAACTCGGCGTTTGGTTCATCCTGCAGCACCAGTTCTGCTTACCAAAAGTGGCCCTCTAGGTGGCTCGCATTCTATGCCCGATTCCAAGCAAGCAAGCCGGGCTTCTTACCCATTTCAAGTTTGAGAATAGGTTGAGATCGTTTCGGCCCAAAGACCTCTAATCATTCACTTTACCAGATAAAACTGTGAGACTCTGAGCACCAGCTAACCTGAGAGAAACTTCGGAAGGAAACAGCTACTAAATGATTTGATTAGTCTTCCGCCCCAATACCCAGATCGGACGACCAATTTGCATTTCTGGACTGCTATGGGCCTCCACCAGAGTTTTCTCTGGCTTCGCCCTGCCCAGGTATAGTTCACCATTTTTTGGGTCCTATCACACTCGCTCACGCTCCACCTCCCCAACGGTGTGGGCGAGGGGGACCTGACCCCTAGGGGCTGAGATCCCACCTCAGCTGGAGGGATCACATTCATTGTGCCACAGGGTTTGCTGCACCCTCTGCCTTGCATGTGCGTTAGACTCCTTGGTCTGTGTAGCCACAGTATGTGGCTTGCTTGAGTTTACCAGAGCGGAAGAGAAGACCAAAGACTTGTTCCCAAATCAGACACTCTCTGCTCAAGAGCAACGGTTGGTGCAGTTCTTCTAGCTGAATTATTATTCAGTCTTTTGTCGAGCATGCTGCCCACCTGTACGCTCTCTGACTCAACAGTTTAGTGCAACATTTAAATGTGAAGGCTCTGCTAAGCAGAATAGTGGACCTCTGAAAGGTCACTCCGCCATTTTACTGAAGACTTGAGGAACAAGGACTTAGATAATCCCGATAGGGTTGAATTAGTTTCATTCTGACCGGCCATCTTCAGTGAGACGTTACACTTCATGGTTTATATTAGAATCATTCTGCAAGCTGTAAATATGTCATTAAACTTAAATTTGTTGAAATCTTAAGTTTTAAGTTGAAGTTTGTGGAAAAGCAGTACTGCAACACAAAACAACTGAAAAATGATCACTGATAAAGCTTGCCCTGTGTATCCTGCTTTGTGTTTTTTTTTTTCTACACAGGAATACATGGTAATTTAGTGGAGCTCCAATTCTCTGCTATTTATGGGTTCTGTGTGTTTCTTCCCTAATGAGGTTTGGGTTGGTAGTCTCCTAATAAAAATATTTAGAAGACATGTTGCTGGCACTGTGTTATTTAGAAAATAAAGGCCTATATGTTCAAATACAGCAGTTAGAAGAACAGGCAAAGTGAGCAATGAAACAGAGGTTGAATCAGGTCAGCGAGACGAAGGTTCATTAAGTGAGGCTAATGCAAGTGGATCTGACCCCCAAAACAAATTAGTCAAAGTCAATCAGCGTTGCTATTCGTGTTTGGCTGTGCCAATACAGAATGATGGTGACAATTAGGAATAATAAGGCCCCTCCATTTGTTCTCATGTCCCTACAAAGGGTAAAACAGAAAGATACTGCTGGCTGAATCTCTCAGACTAAAATGACAGTTCGGCCTGCTTTCACAGAAGCAAGATTTTAGACGTTAAGTGGAGCAGAGAGGGTTTTGGAGCATTTTTTTGCTGACATGCAAAGAATATCAGCATCCATTTTATGATGCAAGCCTTCTGTGTCAAGCCTTTGTATAAGTGGAATGTCTGCTTGTGTGACCTCTTTACGCTTTGGTATGTTAACTCCATGGGCCTCATTGTAGGCTAACCCTGGTCTCAGGCATCTGTGACCTGACTTCAACTTTGTCAAATGGTGGTTTAAAGTAAGAAAATGGTGTACATTATTGGGCTAGATTTGAGCTTCTCTCCTGCTGTGTACACCTTCTACATGCTCTTATATATTTTTTTGAGCCACACCTTCTCTCTGCTTCATTATTTAATTTTCATTTTCTTTGCCTCTTGCTCTAGTTCAGTTCAGTCTGTTTGTGGCAGAACAAAAAAATGTTCCCGTTTTAACAAAAAATCTTTCTCATTGTAAAGAGAAAATGTATTTCCTTATTACGAAATTCGTTATAATGATGAAGTTTTCTTAATATAGTAGGTGCCTTTATATTACAATAAAGGCTTCTCTTTTTCATCCTGTTTCTACCTGTCATTTTTCATAACATGAGGTCCAGTTGCAGTTAATATCCTAATTTCTCCATGAACTCATGAGCACATGCTGCAACGCGAGTTGTTTTACTCGGTATAATGAGAAAAATGATTTTGTTATAACGAGAAAATGTTCTCGTCATAACAAGATCCTTCCTTGTTATATTGACTTAAGTTTCTTGTTATAATGAGAGTTTTCTTGTTATATCGAGAAATTTAGCAAATATTTTTTTGTTATAGTGGCAGCAATATGCTGCTGCAAGGTTCCGGGTTGCCAAAGTGACACAAAATGATGACCAAGCATGAATATACATGATGTAACACACATTCATAAGTATTCACTACACTTTAAGTCAACCTGAAATTAGCATTTATCATCGTATTAGTCTGCCATAGCATACATATCTGCTCTGTAAATCACTTTTTTGGTTTCTCAATGGTGCCCCCTTGTTTTGCATTAATTTTAGCGTCAGTGTTCAATAATAGGCAGAGTAGACAGTCTCACTGAGCCAGACAGCAGCTTGCCACACAACAGCCACAGACTGAACACACACGTCTTGTCCTGTACCTTAGCTTGTTGAATGAGCCACCAAACACACACCTGGGAAAAGTGCACTGCTAACGTCAGTTCGCATGATAGATAGCCAGTTCACTGCTTACCTGCAGCACATTAAACAGCATGGAAACGTACCTGCAAATGTCATTTTGGTTTATTTAGATGCTGGTGTGGTCCTTACTCTTCAGTGCCACTGCTAACAACACCATGTCATGACATGTAGACTACAGCACAGATTTGTTTACTTTGTCTCTTGTTCCCTACAATATAACACCAGTGCTCCGCCTGCTAGCTTCAGATACAAACACGCCCTACATCTGGCTGGGATGAAAAGAAAATGCTGGTGTTCTCTTCTTCTTCTAATGAAGACATTTCCTTCCTCTTAATAATATAAAACATTAAACAATATATTATTTTTGACTGCAAAATGGGATGACAAAATATGATTTCAGTTCGACTTCAGATGCAAACACAACAAAAAGACATGTAAAATAACGCTAACACTATCAAGGACATTACACACATTAGTACACACAAATATACAGGAGTGCATTACCACAAGCGACCCTCTCACTAATGTATTACTCTGTTGATGATGAAAATGTACCAACCTGGTGTATTTATGCCTAACAATGTCCTTAGCTGCCTTGTTAGTGTGGCCAGAATACTGTGAGTGAGCATGGAGATAATTAGTTGGACCTCTCCCCTGACATTAGGCTTTGAACGGTTGTTAACCAAAATGAGGCAAACAATCAACAAAATATCCGTGACACCTGGTACGAAGTGTACAGCGACCAAACTACACACACACAGACACACAGACACACACACATGCACACACAGCTGGCGTACACAGAAACAGCAGCATAAAATCCAACTGCACACCCATTAAGTCTCAAGCAACAACTATGCCCAACTGAACACTACCAGGAAATACCAACTGCAGTCTCAAAATGTACAAAACTTAATGATCACAAACCTGATGATCACAGCAAGAGCTGATCCAGGCTTGGTGTTGATGGTCATTATAAAATTGTTTAATTACTGGCTGTCAGTTCCCACTTAAAGGGTAACAGAGACAAGACTTCAGTCTGCGTGTCACCACTGATGTACTGATGCCAGTTTTTATGACAGAAGAAGTCTTTCTACACTATCGTGCTGTAACAGGACTGAATAGTTTCAGGATGTGGCAAAACAAGATCAAAGCATTCATGCGTGCATGTATGCATTTTAAGGCAAAATACAGCTGCAAAGTCATGGCTAATGGACACAATTCCTCGGACACTTTCGACACTGGCATTTTCTGCTGCCACTCAATCAGTGACCTCAGTTAAACTTGAAATGTTTCTTTTTTAGTCTTCTCTTGCTCTATTTTTAGTTTTTTGCAGCTGGTTTTCCCACCGCAGGCATTATGAAACTATTGAAAATATGCTTGTATGTTCCGGGAGATTGCATTACTGAATAACTGAGGTAAAAAAAAAGACCAATGTTGTGGCACATTACTTTCAAATGCATTACAGTAATGTGATTACTTTTTTCAGTAAGTAGTAGTGTAAGGGATTATAATTTTAAATTCACTTATTAAATTACAGTTACTAATCCCAGTAATACCCCATTAATTCAACAATTTGGGGTCCAACGTGTTTGCTGTCTGACCGGTAGTTTGATGGATGGTTGATGGTGTGATGGTTGATATCAGTGTGCATTCAGTGGACAGACTGGTCTGTTACGTGCTAGCTTGGCGGTGTGGGGACACGGTTAGCCACCACCAAAGAGAAGAAATGCAGCTCTAGCTAACTCCAAAGTTGTTTTATTTGCTTGTTGTGTTTTTATAACTGACTTGCTAGCGTTACTCACTGGTAAGGCTACATTCGTGAATCACTAATTTAGTTCAGAGTTGGAGGCTGTGAGAAAGTTGCCGCTTCACTGAGAGGACAGGACCTCATGCGGTCACTTGGGCTAACATAAATCCAGCTGTTGATGGTCCGTAAATACCTCCAAACTGTAGGCTGGCTGCTTGTTAAACCACAATGTCTTGTTTTCTTTTCTACACATTAAACACAGATGATGTACAGTAACATATTGATGTGGGGACTTTGAAGTTATTCAAAAGGCACCTTTGACAGAGCTGGGCTAAATAATGGAAGTAAAGTAACAAGTAATGCAAGAAAGCACTTTTTCTGTTGGCAGTTAGTAAAGTGTTGTGATTTCTTTTAAAAGGAGTAATATATAATGTCTAAGGGATTACGTTTTCCCACTAACTTGCAGACACTGTTCCTCAACATCAGTAGTTATATCATTGTGATGCAGGACTGTTTTTGTGTCATGACACATTTCCTCCTCACCACAAACTCAATGCTATCTGATATCTGATATCTTGAGCTGTCACAACCACAGTGCAGTACTTATGGTCACTGACAACAGTGTCACTTACTTTCGTTAGTCTGCTCCTTTGAGGGCAGGCAAAAATAGCGGGGGCAGTAGTTGAATTTAGACGCTTTCTCCCATAGCTGTTGTCAGAATGTTCCCCAGAAGGGTACCTTTGTATCTCGGAGTGGTGGTTGGCAGCCAGTTCACATGTCTTATGTTGCTGACCCACTGACTCAGCCTTGCTGAAACTACTAAACAGTTTTCGTTAGCATTTTAGTGTGAACACAGATGAACTACTCCAACTGTAGGTCATTGGACACTACTTTTTACCCTGAAGTATAACTCTACAAAGCAATTATGTATATTATTACTGTACAAAAAAATAATGGAATAGCCACCTGTTGGTTTGTGGACTCCCGTTTTGAAGTCTTGAGTTTGACATTTTGGAGCCAGAAGTGACCATATTTGGACAAGAGGGTGGAGCTGACCCGAAAGCTAGTTGCTAGCTTGATTAGCACAGTGCATTTACAGTCTATTAACTGTGATGATTTGAATGCTAAGTTTGGATGGCGAAAAACAGGCTTAAAACACAATGTTCTTACCGGAAAAACTGAAAAGCTGACTCCTTAAAGGATCTTTTAGTACAACTGAATGCTGAACAAGACATTTTTAGGAGACCAGAATGTTGCAATCAATTTTCATGAACTGAAAACACACTAAAATCACAATAGCTACTCCTACACTCTTGTTCTAATCTGAGGTTACAATAAGTAACGTATGTAACCAGCGTTGTAGACATGGTAGCGACTTGTCAATCACAAGGTAGCCATGCCCTAAAGCATACCCTGCTTTATCGTCTCTTTTACTCTAAATTGGACCGTAATTTACAAAATGAACACCATGCTATATTGAAGAAGACTTGAAACTAGCAATTGAGACCATAACTTATTAGGAAAGTGTTTACTGTGGTAATCAAGCGAGAAGTAGGGTAATTTTCTCAGACTTCCATACAGTCAGACTTCTTTTTGCAACCAGTGGAGTCGGCCCCTGCTGGCCATTAGAAAGAATACAGGTTTAAGGCACTTCCACATTTGGTTCACTCTTCAGACCCAGAGCTTGTTGCTTGGACTTTCTCAGAATTATTGAAGAAATATATAGGAATGATTGCTTGTAAACAGTACCCAACAAGGAGTACAATTAATTTACAATTGTTGTATTGTGAAACAATGGAGCAACTATAAATTAATCAAAAAGTTTATAAATAGATAAATCCCATTGTCTGAATGAAATAACATAAATATAATCTTCATAGTTTCACTTGAAGGTTTTCTTGGGTCAAACAACTTTGTAAGCCTGTTTAAAAGGACTTTGAAACCACAAAAGACTGTGCAAAAAGCCATTTATGCTGTTTTGACATTCTGTTCTGGAGCTGTTTTTCATTATTTGACGAACACTTGAACACTCTAAATCGTCACCGAGTTCAACTCTACTTCATTTTTCTCTTTTTTTCATCCTCCCTGAGTAGGTCATCTGAATCACAACAAAGACACAAAAGAGAGCAAAGGTCTGATTTGCAATCAGGGCGCCATTATCTGATAATGAAAGCCATCCCCAGTGGAATGTCACCCATTACCTTGCCAACTTACATTCTCCATATGTCCAATTCTTGTTCACTAATTTTAAATCAGTTGCTGTGAGGTTGGGGCACAAACCAGCTACTATGTAAGACCAGTATGTAGTCCAGCAAAGAAGTAAGATTATTGACCCTTACGAGGTGGCTCAGTAACAAAAATGCATGGGAATGTACAACCACATAATGACTGCACTAGAGGCTAAGCTGATGCAGCTGGTGCCAACAATGTATAATTGAGCATCACAATGAAATGGAAGCATTTGTAGAAGATCTGATATATTCTGTAATTAATTGGGTCCAGACTTTTATTTTGATGTTGAGTTGAGTGGAGGTCTGCATCAAACAGAAGCCGAGGGAAACAAAAGGTTGTGGCCTCATGCGGTCTTCCAAAAGGATACAAGGCTTCTTTGTCAAGAAGCCCAATGTCCTCCTGAGCTCTGTTGGAACTAAGGGGTTCATGTGAGTGCAGCAAACAGCCCATATCCCCGCACACCTCCAGGCCTCCAACCAGATCTCATCCAGTTTTTACGGTTAGTTTAACACTGCGCAGTCTGTGCTGAAGTAGTTTATTTCTACAGTATATGGTTGATTGTAGAACATTGATTGGACAGTCCCCACGGTAATGCACAGTATACTGTAGAGGTAAACAGCAATGAATGAATGTGAGCAGGAACTTTTACTAAATAAGCATTATGCATAATAATGACTGAATAGCATTACATATACAGTACCAGTCAAAAGTTTGGACTGTTCAGTTTTTGTTTACATTGCCATAAAAGTGATAATTCTACTTGTTAATGTTTATTATTGAGGTTGTAGTAGGTTTGTTTGCTTGTTTGTTTATTCAAATCCCCATTAGCCACTGTATTCTAATAGTGCGTACTCTTCCTGAGGTCCCCATAAGTATTTTTAACAATACTTCAATAACAGAAATACATCAATACACATCTGTAACATTCATACTCACAATAAGACTCACAATACATAACACAACCACTAAGACACACAACAACCATCACCAACTCAAAGCCTGTCTAATCAATACAATAGCTCTGTATCATAATTTCATCTCGTAAATAACTGATAAAAGAAATCACGTGGCAACTCACCCACTTAATCATAAATAAAAGTGGGATGGATAGCAATATATATCCAATCACATCTTCAAGAACAGAAAAAACAAAAAGTCATATAATGTTTTACGCTATTCCTTGTGTAAACAAATACAATCTTAACGTTTTGTTAAAACATGTTGTATTACTTTCTGAAATCAAAAAACTTGGTAATTAATTCCATGCCACCATTGCTCAATAACTAACTGTTCTCTGTATTTTGGAGGCAACAGAAAATGATTCTCTAAAGACTGCGGAGTAGAATAATGATGTCTGTCTGAAAAAAATGATAGGTTATTTCTGTTGTATTTCTGGGCTTTTAGTTATGATAATATTTTTTATAAAGCACATGAGTGAATAATGCAATCTGCCTTTTACACTTAACCAAGTCGAATGATCATTCATTGTACTCACTCTTGTTCGATATGGACAGTGAAGAGAAATGTGAGCTGCTTTGTTTTGAGCTACCTGTAACCTGTTCGAATGACTTTCTGTTGTGCTGGACCAAATCACTGAACAATAATCTAACTGTGATAACAACAATGCTTACACTAATCATTTGGTTGGAATTATCTGCAATGTTTTATAGCAGCCATGCCCATTTTTACCACTATTTGATCAATTTGGCTGTTCCAAGACATTTTACTATCAGCAGTGATCCCTAATAACTTTGCATCTGTTACTTGTTCAATATCTATATCTCCTATAGTTAAGTGTAAAATTGGTGCGACTTTTAATGAATATTTTTACAAACGTTATACATTTTGTCTTTTCTATATTGAGAACCAATTTATTTACTGTTACCCATTCTTCCATTAACTTTAATTCCTCATTTAAAACCCTACCAAGTTCTCCAGATGTGTGCACTGATGTATATATTGTCCATCTCCATACATCGCAATAGTGGCATCATTCCAAATTGGAGGTAAATCATCTGTAAAAATGGAAAACAGAAGTGGCCCTTCACAACTTCCTTGAGGCTCTCCACAACTCGCTGTTCTTACATACCTCAGAATAACTACCATTAAAATGTACAGTATATTTCCTAATGGTGAGATAACTTTTGATCCATGCAGCAGCAGATGCTTCAAAGCTATAACAGCCCAACTTATACAACAACAGCATATGATCTAGTATGTCAAATGCTGCACTCTAATCCAACAATACAGCACCAACAACTTTTTTCTCATCAATTTCTGTCATCTAGTCATCAGTCATCTGAGTTAATGCCGTAGCTGTAGAGTGCCCCTTTTTATATTCATGCTGATGCATCTTACTTAAATAATTTTTAAAGAAATACTTTTGGATTTGCTTATATAATATTCTCTCCATAATTTTACTCAGAGCGGATAGTAGGCTTATTGTTTGACTATTTTTACCTGAGGATGGTTCTTTCCATTCTTGGCAGGTGGAGCAATCTTGGCTATTTTCCATTCTTAAGGACAAACACTTTTTTTCCAAACTTAAATGAATGATGTAAGAAATAAGCAGAGCAATCAATTCTGCTACAGGTTTCAGTAGTTTCACATCAAGGTTATCAACCCTGAAGGTTTTTCCTTACTTGCTCATAATAATTTCTCTATTGTACCAATACTAACCTTTTCAATTTAAACTTACATGATTTATTACTCATTATTCTCTTTTATTAACCTGCTAGAAAGCTCATCTTCTTCATGTCTGAGATCCATACCATCACGCATATCCTGAATTTTATTGCTGAAATAATAACTTAAATAATTAGCAATATCCATTGGTTTAGTAGGAAATTTTCCATCTACTTCCATAAAAGATGGTGTTGGCTTAACTCTTCTTCCCATTAAGTCATTGAGTGCATTCCATATTTTCTTACTGTCTAATTTAGCATCTTTAATTCAATTTTGATAATAAATCATTTCTTTTGTTTTGTTCAATTTTGTTACGTAATTCCTTAATTTGCTATATATACTCCATTGTAATGCATCACAAGATTTGGTGTCTTCTGCCTTAGTTCAGCTTATTTGCACCATGTATTCTTTGAGTTCTTGGTCCAGCCATGGAGCCATAACATTTCTCACAGTTTGCTTTCTTACACGGGCATGTTTGTCAATAATTGTCATTAACAAGTTAGTAAAAACTTCTAAAGCCAAATCAGGATCCTCCTCCTGTAGAACTGTTGACCAGTCAATAGTCGATGATTTTGAACTGTCAGCTCTGCAACATATTCTTGTTGGCTTGTGACAAATTAAATGTATCTGCAAGAGAAAGCAACTTCTGAGTGCACAACACCTTCACACCACCTATCTAACATCTCACATAATTGATCCAGATACATTATCGTTGCATCTCCTATACTTCACCCCATAGATCCTCCCAAACTCTTACTGGCATTTAGCTCATATTGCTACCCAACTTCCATTTGCATTCCTATCTTGTATGTAAATATTATACACATCTACGTTCAATAAAGAACTGTTAATTGAATCTAAATGTGTTTCTGAGATTGCCAATATATGTAAATTCTGTTCTATAAGAATTTCTGAAATGTCCAGTATTTTATTTCTTAAACTGCAAATATTCAAATGAGCTATTCTTAATCCCTTTTTCGGTGATGGGAACTTACTTTGCATCATAAATATTCTTTAATCAACATAAAATATGTATTTAATCACTTTCAAAGCTATTACACAAACAGAACTAGACACATACAAACACATATACACACAATATGATACAGCCACAAAGACACTCTCATACACATGTGCATACCGATTTCACCCCATTGCAAAATTACACATACAGCTGAAACTTGGAACCACGCCATCTCCTATCATAATTCATAGTTTTCACTAACCCACTTGTTTCTAAGGCCCTACTTATCACTGAACAACTGAAATTCAGATTAATTTTAATTCGAAATCAATGTTTACAACAAAAATCCCCATTTCTTTTGTCATATAGTCAGTCCTTGCAGTTCATTCCCTTATTCACTCATGTCCATACCTGTTGACAGGTGCAAATTCCGTTCCATGTAAATCAGTCATGTCAGTTTTTACCTGAGGTTTTGCAGCCCTAGTTCAATCACCTCTTTCCAATAAGCCCCTGCTACTAAATGATCCGTGAATTTTTTTGGTTCTTCCCTGAAAGTTATAATCAATGTAGCCGGATGATTGATCTCATGCTTCACAACTGCACTCTTTAGTCTCTCTCTTACTTCATGAAAATGGGCCCTCTTTTTAGCCATATCTGATGTCAAGTCAGGAAAAATCCATAGTCTCATTCCTTGAACCACCAGCACACCTTCCTTCCTCGAAATCCTTAAAATGTCCCCTCTCACCATGTATCCTCACGATCATCGCCCTGTTTCCAGATTTCACCACAGGTCCAACTCGATGAGCATTCTCCACCTCTGGTTCCACTGGGAGTCTTTGAACAACTCCTCAAAAGTGATACTTGTAGGATTTCCCTTTTTGATGTCTGTAGTCAGGGCAAATACTCGTAGGTTGTTTTTTCTGCTGTGTCTTTCCAGCTGCTTGGCCTGTTCTTTTAGTTCATCATTCTCCTTGTGGAGCAGCTCATTTGATGTCTCCAATTTTGTAATCTGACTGTCCATATTGTATAATGCTTCTTCAACATCTCCAATTTTAGGGCTGCACACAGATATGCCTTCCTTAAGAGTGGTGGTGGTGTACTGGAGTGCATTATATAAGTGTTCCCAATATTCTGTCACATTCATTTATTCTAATGCAGTGTATTGATTTGCATTATATTAAACAGGTGTTTCTAATAAAGTGCTTGGCAGTGTATGTATGTAATGCTATTTAGTAACTATATATATTCCTTTATTAGAGAGCCGACAGTAGAGAGATGATGGGAAATGAGGGGTGAGAAGGAGATGAAGAACAACATACAACAGTGATCCCTGGCCAGACTCAAACCAGGGACACTGAGGTTCCTGCCTGGCACCCTAACCCCTAGCCTACAAGGCACAAGGCAAGTTCCCTATACAGTTAGTCATAATGCTGCTACAGACAGCTGGTTCCTATGTTTACTTTCATTCAGACTCAGAAACAAACTTTTGAAGCAATTCCTGTAAAGATCATGTTCATTCCAAAAGCAGTGGGAAGCCAATAACTGTCATTATACGCAAGGCCTTGTTTGCCCGAATCTCAATTTGAATGTCCGCAATCTCAATAACGGAACTGCAGAAAGCAAAGTTAGCAGGACACATAGAGTCACAGCTGCCACATTTATGGGAAATACATCAGGTTCAAATAAACCAGACTTTTCCTTTAACAGCAATGAGGAAACACTGTCCCAGCACAGCATGCACTGTGCAGATAGGGCTTAGAAAATATACATGGTTATTGTACTGTTCTCTTATTGGTATTCAGCATGCTGAATGCTTTATAAAAGAACAGGTGTACCTTTTAATTTAATCCTAAAACCAAATACTAAACAATAATTTAAATGTATAGAGTATGGTTTGGGGCTGGTGAAGCTGAGTCGGCTTGTGTCAGTTCAAGATCCATCCATCTCTTATCTATACCCCCTTATCCTGTGCAGGGTTGCACTAGTACTCCAGCCTATCTCAGCTGGGGGAGAGGCAGGTTACACCCTGGACAGGTCAGCATGTTATCACAGGGCTTACACAGGTACACAGACAAGATTCTCACCTACATGCAATTTGCCGGCATGCAGGTTTGCACCAAAGTATTTAAAAGTATTTCTTTTTCAACGGTAATTTGTAATGGTTGTGGAAGGTACAGACGAATGGTGTCGTCCTGACGATAACTATCGATAGGGTTGTCAGATAAGAAAACGCTTCCATGTGTCGTTCAGGAACGCATGGACCAACAACGTATTTTGTTGTTTAATTTGATTGACTTGTTAATCTGTATAGTTTTTTTTAATGCATGAGTCAGAATACATTTTTCAGAGTAGTCTATGGGCTTTTAGGAGTGACAGTTAACCCACAATCTCCTTTGTTAATCCTGAGGCTTATTAACAATCAGCATGCTTGTTATGATATTGTCAGTTTGAACATACAGTATATCCTTGCCCAATGAGTGACTAGCCTAAAGGGATTATGTGTTCTCAATGTGTTATAGTCAATTTATATGTTGTATTTATTGACCTGGCAGATGTCTGAGCCATTACCATGTCAACTGAATGTGCTGTGTAAATTTTCTGTGCACTTTGTACAGCCTCACCTTATGTGTTGCCTGTTACAGTACAGGAACATTGGTTCAACCCAAGGGAAACATAAATGTAGCTTTTATGAGAGGGTTTGTGCAATGACTTGGTATGCAATCCAGTTATTCTACATAATTTATTACCATTTGACGGTTTATCGTTTACCATGAAGATAATATTACATAATGACAGTTTTATTAGGTTTGGTGAGACCTACCTGTCAGACTGATTTATTGTAATCAGTGTAAAAGAAAGTAAAAACCCTGAGCAACATACTTAACATACATACTTAACATACAGTATGTACTTATTTTCTAATAAGTCCAGAAATCTGTTAAGCAAATGTTTTTATATTGCTGGCAGTGTTTACATCTCTCTTATATCACATGGGACTCTTCCAGCTGTTAATGCACTGGTAAGTAATTCATTCATAGAGCGAACTTCCAACAACGTACAATGAAAGCTAATGTAGAATTATATACAAGGCAGAAGAGTAAAGACAATTTCTTCAAAACGCAGTCTCTGGTAATTGTCACTCTGCAAATAAGATGACTAGAAATAATTCTTGAATTGCTCAAATGTTTGTTTTGCCTTTAATGATCTTGAAATTGCAGGTATGCCTGGGGTCACCAAGAATCACTATTCTAGGTGACACAGGCAAATCTAACAACAGAAACAATGTTTTTCAATTCGATATTGCAGTGGACATACAGCAGAATAATTAGGGGATGATCGTGGTCATGGTTAAAAAAAACAAAACAAAACAAAAAACAATGTTGACCCACAGTTGGGAACAGGAAACAACCAACGGTATCTAATTTTCCATCCCCCCTCCTGCTCTCATTGTGTGGCCGATAGAGGGCTATGTCACTTGAATGTATGTTGTTTTGGATATGCCCCTTTTAGATTTGCACCCCTTTACTTTAATCTGATGGCCAATTTAACCTGTCAGTCTCATGTCTGAATAAGCTCCCTGGTCATGACGGCAATCTTACTGGGTGAGAACCAGTAACATTTCAGTGACACTTTCAACACCACACAAGTCTGAATTAACATAAAGACCACATGCAGTAGCACAAGGTAAAACGTGTACAGAGAAAGGCATATCTAGTTTCACCTTCATGGTAATGCATTCATTATCACAATCTTCATCTCTTAAGAAAAATAAAGTTAAATACGTTCAATAAACTATGAAACACTGTGCCAATTTCAAGTCTCTAGGGAGATTCTTCTCAGCAGTCTGGTGGTGTGACTGGTGCAAAATAGGTTAAAAAAAAACCCCATACAACTACAATAATAATCTGACTAGTACTCTCCCTTTTCATTCTTGTCAACTGCAAGGATGAATAAACTTAAATGAGAGTCTTAATGTCTTAAGACAACAGAATTCACATATAACCTTTAATGATGAAATTGTTGTGAAAATATATTGGTGGATTGACTCTCAGGAGCACTCACAATGTCAATATGTTTTAAAGTCCATCAGTGACTCAGCCTGTGGAAGAACAAAAAACAGTTTTTAACCTCCCACTCATAACCTTTTGACTGAATGCTCCCTCTGCTCCCACAGGCACACCAGGTGTTGAATATTGTGCAACAATGCAACGTTTTAATCAAATCATATCATGTCTGAATAAACCCGTAAGGAGCATTAACAGAGAAAATAGGTATGAATGACAAAAAGACATAACTTTTTCAGATAGATAAAGCCTGAAAATGGCTATTGAGTTTGGTTTGGGTTAAAAAAACAACAACTTGGTCTTGGACTTGTTCCAACTAAGGTCATAGTTGGAGCTACAATGATAAGCCAATTAATGGATTTCTCTATTGACAGAAAATGACCTCCAAACTAGTTTGATAAATGATTCATTGTTTTGAGTTACTTTTTAAGAAAAAAATGCTTAAGTTCTCTGGTTCTGGCTTCTAAAATGTGAATATTTTCTGGTTTCTATAGTCCTCTATGACAGTAAACTGAATATCTTTGGGTTGTGGACTGTTGGTGGGGACAAAACAAGACATTTTTCTTTTTGGGGTTTGGGAAATGGTGATCGACATTTTATAGACCCAACGACTAATGATTAATTGAGAAAATAATAGACAGATTTATCGATTATGAAAAGAATCATTAGTTGCAGGTTAAAAGGATTACTTGCTTAAGGTTGGGGTAAGCTGATGAAAGGAAATCAGTTGACTGTTGGTAGAAAATGAGAAAGCAACAGCTGTCTTCGCTTGTTCAAGTCACATGTTTGTTGACCCATCCATCAACATCGTCCTCCTCCCTTTTTTTGTGGATTTGTGGTGCTAATAACAATGTCACGCTACATCTGTCTTTAGTCCTTCACAACAGTCATAATTCACTCACAGATTTCAACTAAAAGTATTTGCTAGACAATAAGAATTATGCTTTGTTTTTCAGTTTTCCTCCTCAAAAGGTCAACATCTCTCTGATGAAGTTACATCTGGTACCTCCCAGTAGATTTCTCTTTGAGCTGCATACTCATAGTAAAATACAATAAAGCTTGCAGCTAATGATCTTTGTGTTCTATTAATTAGCTGGTAATGGAAAAAAGAAAACAAAACCTCTCTATGCTTATTTTTATGGTCCCAATTATGCATAGTATTTCAAACTTCTGTTATTTTGTAACACTATGAAGACTGGTTTCACAACGTAAATCAACAGTCTGATGTCACCAAGTTTTCTCTGCAGAGAAGATGTAAGAATTTCATCATCTTAGAAAGTTTGTGCACATTTTAAATCAGTTATGTTGCACAGAGAATCCTATCTACTGGGGCAAATGTGGCATTCATCCACCACCAATATCTGGATCAACGCATGGTTAGAATTGTTTGGGTTTCCTGGCCTTTGGTTTCTTCTGCCAAAGTATCTTCAGAGTCAAGAATCCCCTGTGTGTTTGCGTGCATCTGACCTGGACTGAACCCTCCACCATTGCACCAGGCTGTCAGAGTGAGTAGATGATCAGAGATACCAACATCAAGGCTGCTGACGGCTCCCCTCACTCACCTCTCTCCTACTCTTAAATCTCCTCTTTCTGTTTTTCTTCCGCTTTTTTCTCATCTTTCATTTCCCCCTCTCTCCCACTCAGACTTGTATTTAGCTTGCTGCTGTGTTTCTCTTTCCGTGCCTTCTTTGTTCTTGGTATGCCTGCTCATTATCTTTTCTCGCGAATGGTTCTCCTTTCTCACTCATTTTCTCCCTGTTTCTTCACACAGACCCTTGCTTGGTTCAACTGAGTTCACACTCAAACACTTCCTGTGGCCTTCCTGTGGCCTGTGGTCTCCTTTAAAAAAAAGGCTGGTAGTTAACCATGCTGTAGCAGCTGCCTCCTGGGCTACTATTAAGACAGGCAGTATTAGCAATCAATAATAGAGGTGAAGGGTATTACAGATTCTCTCTGCATGCTGTTGTGTGTGGTCTGGTTTCCTGGTTCAGATACCAATGCAATGGGCAGACTTTGGGAAGGTGTAAGGAAACTACCCCCACTTAACTTAATTCCAGGCTTCCATTGACATGATTTGCCCTGAAATATTTTAACTTAATTTACAGTAACAATAGATTTCCTTTTAAACCACGTGTGACCTGTTCTTTTTGTCACATACTCATGGCCAGTTTGATATATATCCCACGGCTCATAAAAGAGATGCTATTTGGCACATTTTGTGTGCAATACTAATCAACCTTATTTTATTTCTGTCCTGCTAACTAGCCTGATCCACCTGAGCCTTGTTTTGGCAGCATTCTAAATCCACATAGTTACTTCCTTACTAGCTTTCCTGCTTCCCTGCTTGCCACTAGTCTGATTCGTGGGGTCTCCTGAGCAGCTTCAGCAAAATTTTTGGCTGCAGGGCGCTGTCTGTGTCCCATATACCAGATAAAATGACATGAGGCTACAACAATCAGAAAAACTTTAAGAGGATTACATGCCTTCAGCACTTCAACACTGTCTTACATTCTTAAGTACGTAATTATTGCTGGATCTTTGCCTGAATTGCTACAAGTTGGCTAACTAGCCTGTTAAGCCCTAGGGTGCTGGGAGGTGTGGCTGGCCTAGACAGACATACCCAAAATAAATCAAGAATAGCTCCACAACTATCAGGTCTATATGCATGATCTTGGTCTCTATGCCTGAGGAAATTGTGATAAATCAAAGGAGAAATGTACATTTTTTTTATCCTTTAACCTGAAATTTATTCTAGATTAGACACTGGATAACACCATGATCGCAATGATCACATGCACAGAGATGCCACTGAATTCATTCAGCAACTCCTTGACTACAGCTGTACCAAAGTAGAGAGAAATACCACAAAGCACATAGATTCTACAAAGGTTTTAGTAAGGATAGGGCCAGACAGACTGTCCATTTGGCCACTTGGACACCCAAAGTACCCAAAGTGTGCCAAATGGGTTTTTACCTCTTGAAAGGGAATCTGGCTACAAAATACTACTGATTTCCACTACAGGAGGCACAAAATGCAGCATTTGGCCATGACATTTACCCTGTGCATCATCAGATTCTACCGTTATGCACAGCATAAGATCAATAAAAAACAACCAATAATTTTGTCTTCAAATGGATGGGTAGAGTACCATGGCACTGTGTTTGTAATCTGTAGTACCACCAAATGCCCACTAGATGGAAGCAAATGATCGTGTATGAAATTGAGGCACAGGGTTCAGTCTCTGCAATATAGGCCACCATGTCCATTTTGATCACAGAACCATATGTATAGACTCAAAATGACCACGAAAGGGTAAGGAAACAATATTAGTTGCTTTTGATGACAATCGCTTTGAGATTTTAAGGAATATTGAGACATAGACACAAAATTTGACACGTTGACTGCACAATGTGTTTGCTATGGGGCTGACGTGAGCTGGTTAGCTCAGGCTGTGCTATGCTTGGTATCAATGGAAAGAGTAGCGTCTCTAGTTTCATCAAATATGCACTAAACAAAAGATTATGCATTACAAGCTGCGCCAATGGTATGAAATGGTATACACTTCTTGTCTCCTAAGTGGGCACGGTAGCCTCTCCTCCCCATCCCTAACCCCATCTAGACACGACCCATGCTAACGGGCTAGCTTCACCTTTTCACAAACTCAACCTGTCAGCACCCAGGCTACAACCACGCCTCTAGTGAAGTTAAGTTATTTAAAACAAGGTGCAAATCCACAACATAATCAACCTTGGTGTGTTTGATCTTTATTTAAATTACATTATGTTGATTATATGAGGCGGGAAGCAGGCAGACATACAGCCCATCTAATGTTAGCAATAGCGCCTGGATAGTTAGCATTCAGCAACCCCCTTGATGAGACAAAAGGGGCAAACAACACAAACACATAGCTGCACAGATCTGTGGGGATCAAGTTTATTTTCACGTGAATTAAATGAAGGTTCCCCTGCTAGAGAGAAGAGATATGTGTTGCCAGATCTTGTGAGAATATGTTGCTGAGATAGAAACAGTTCTCGAATTAAGTTAATTTTCTCCTGATGTGTCTGTCTGAAAAATGCAATTTTAGTGTCAGAATGTTCAGAAGATATGTGGCTTTTGAAAAATGGGTCCAGTATTTACCTCGGTGACTATGGGGCAAAAGAATCTGTAATAATCTATTCAGTTCTCCCATTGGAGTGAACAGACTCAGGGCCTGCAGCTAGTCTCCTAAAGGGGCGGGGCAGTGGCTAAACCCACATGACACAGACACAAGAAATAACTCTTAAGTGCACTGTCTCCTTTCTGAACCATGGATGCATTATAAGAGCTGGACATTGCAGTGTTGCCAACTGTTTTCAGTGGGAAGTAGCTAAAGCCTGCAGGAAACGTTGCTGGATGTCATTAGATAACATCATGTACTAATTTGTATATCTATAACATCATGACGTAATTACATACATACAAGATTTTAAAAAATGTAAAGAAAATTAAGTTAAATTGAGCTAAACTTACTGTAACTAGCTATTTCATTTGCTATTTTTCTTTTCAAGCAGCTCCTCAATGTGCATCTAAATCTACCTCTAATAATATTTATGCAGGCTGTTGTATCAACTCTAACTCAAGTATCATGAATAGAGAGATGATTATGCACTGGAATAAATTCACTATTGTTAACAAATTGTCTATTTTGACAAAACAAAATCAAACTTAGATAGTTAAGTTAAATCATTTAGAATAAAAACAATGAGGATCAATGATGGTCATTACGCACACACATTCACAGCTAATTCATGACTCTGTCTGGCTGATGATTGGTTCACTGAATGTGAAGGGTCCGTCCAAAAAGTCGCTAGATATGTCGCTAGCCGCTTTTTTGAAAAAAAGTTGCTAAAGGGGTCTGAAAAGTCGCTAAATCTAGGGACAAGTTGGCAACGCTGAGATAGGGCTCCACAACTCAGCCTTGCAGACAATTTTTCCCAGTGGTGAGTCACAGTATTGCAGTGAAATATCCTCCTGCGACCCAAAAGCGTTTTTGCCATAGACCACCATTGTAAAAGAGAAGTCTGTGGAACTGTTGACAGGACACCTTGAACTGCAAACAAGGTCAATTATGAATTTTACTATTATGAATTTTTGATCCATGGAGGTTTTATATTTGCAAAACTTTCCTCGAGCCAAAAAAAGGGAATTAAAAATCTGTGACATCATCACATTGTAAAGTCTATGGGCCGAGCGGGAATTCGCGGATGGGGCCAGCAGGGGAAACACCACACCACTGCATATATTAGGCATATATTAGGCAAACCCGGAAGCTAGAAACCTTTTTTGGCCTGTGACTGAGCAATTCTTATTGGACTGAATGGGCGCCATTTTCAGTCCAGTATCCAGTTGTTATATTTGTTTCATATGACACCCAACATGGCGGAGTGGAGCGAGTGGATTATGTGTACTATTTCATTTTGACTGTTCCTTATATTCATAGGGTTTTTATTTTATAACTAAAATATTGAAATTATTGCCAAACAAACATTGTTTGGACAAAATACACTTGGAGTGTTGTTTTGGTAGCGTTAAGGCCTCATCTTTTAGAAACATTCGAGAAGAAAAAAGAAAAGACCACCACAGCATTTTATGAACTTTTTACTGCAAGTATGGTGGGACCCAGTATGAGCAGCAGTCAAGTTGAGTAAGGTTGAGTTTAGTATACAGGTTTATAGTGCTAAGTGATTTCCCCAGTGCACACATAACTATAGTAAGCCCCAAGTGGGAAAGCTAAATTTTGTCACAAAGTACTCGAGTTTGTATTACTGACTAAGATTGTAATGTTTCCATTTCAGTCACTGGCATTGGCAAAACATAAAAGCTGAGTATTTCAGGAAGGAGATGGTGAGAGCTTCTGTCAATGTTCGAATCAGAATGCAAGGCTGTGGATATTTACTGGAAACTGTGTGTACCAGTTCAGACCTGGTACATACCAAACTCGGAAATGTTTCAGTAAAAAATTTTGTTTTTTACAGCATAAGTCCACTTTTACTGAGACATAAAAGTCAGCTAAATTCGTCACTTTTACCTCCGGTCAAAGTACCTAGGGCGGGCTTTTCCTGGAAAGCTTCATTGCATCTATTGGCAGGGATGGACTTCACCCAAACCAGGCTGGAGCCAAACTAACATACACCTTACTTCATATCTGAGACTGCTTCGAAGTGGGGAATCAGCCCCGCTCAAATGACTCTCCACTTTTTCTTCTGTGAATGTTCTGTGTAATTATCCTGGCACAATTACAGACCAAGCAGTATTACGTACAACTATATCAGACTATAGTAATAACAAAATTAAATTCTCACTTGTGTTTAAGAAATACCATACATTTGGGGTTTTACACATAAACAATTGAAGCCAAAAATTGAATTAGTACAAGCATTATTAAGTGAAACAGTGCCAGACCACAGAGACCTGGATCAATGCCAGCGTTCCAAATGAAGGTATAAGTGTTGCTGTATTTAGATGTGACAGGAAAGGGAAATAAGGTGATGTATTGCTTTATGCAAACTTCATTGTATGTCTACTTAACTCCTCTTCAGTGCCAGAGAAATTTGAGTAGGTTACTTGGCACATACATGACATGTATGTACCAGACGTGCTGGAGAGAATGCTAAGGGTGTTTATTGCCCCACCTCTGCAATTAGTGAAGCTCTGGAAGAGATTATGAGTTTATGGTCAACTTATGGATCCTCTGAGCTGCTTATTATGGGTAACCTTAACGTCAGTTGGTTATCCAGCAACTCAGACAAGCTGAAAGAGTTCTGTTTTGAATTAAGTCGGTCTCAGCTGATATAAAAACCAACCACACCAAAAATGAGGACTGTTGCTTAATCTGTTTTTATAGACCTCATTCTAACAAACAAACCTCCCACTGCTTCTGGTGTTTTTGTTATGGACATCTCGACCCAGTATTTTGTGTCATAAACACTGAAAAATAAAAAAGCCACCATGATTAGGAATGGTAATGGAACCAGAATCGAAATTTTAGATTGTAAAAAAAAACAAAAGTGATAGTGCTTTTAATTTAATTAAATTTTATCATGTTATCTGTTTGATAACTTACCATTCATACCATCTATTCATATTGTATACCACTAATACTACTAATTTGCAATTGCAAATATGTTAAGCAAATAACATAATGCCACCTGAATGACATTTTTTGCTATGCTAGCATCATGGCTCTAGGTATGGCAATGTCGGTCTGTCAGCCCACCACTTTAATACAGAGTGAAATGTCTCAACAGCTGTTGCAATAGATTGTAATGAAATTGTGTACCAACATTCATGGTCCACAGAGGATGTATTCTAATGACTTTGGTAATCCTCTGACTTTTCATTTAGTGCCACCAGCAAAGTCAAAGTTTTCACTTATCCAGGGAAATGTCTTAGTGTACTTGATGGACTGGCGCAAAATTATGTATCCAAATGACTTTGGTGATCCCCTGAATTTTCCTCTAGTGCCATGAGGTTTGTAGTTTTGAGTGAAATGTCTCAACAAATATTGTCATGATTGGATTGCCATGACATTTGGTATGTACATTCATGTTCTCCCCAGGATGAAATAATATTGGTGAGCCCTTAACTTACTTTACTTGCAAAACTTAATGAAACCAGGTTCTGAGATTTTGTGAAATATTTAAAGAACAAGACACTCACACAATTACCCCATAATCCCATTAGCAATTAATTGTAAATGTGGTCCTATTATTAATAATAGTGATATGGTTGAAACTTTTAATGAACATCTCATTTCACCATATGAACTACTTTGTCTGTGTCTACCTTGTTGTTATAATACCAAATTTTGTCTCATGTTCAGAAAGTAATAAATTTAAGGTCAGGCAGTTTGTCTAAAATCCTAGAATCGCTGTTCAGTGGAGAATGCAGTCCTTCCTGCAGGGGAATCATGTCCTTCAGTCACAGTCTTGTCGTAACATTACACTAAGTGCTAAAACAGTTTCTTACAGCTTGTGGCTGATTTCCTTCAAAATTTTTGGTACAATTCAAACAGTTTTTGCCAATGGTTACAATTCAATCCCCTGACATGGTGATAAAGGTGTCCCGCAAGGGTCAATACTGGATCCTCTATAGATTAATCTGTTTGTTGAGCTCTCTAGCGCCGCTCACGTTACTGCAGTGGTGTAGTCAAGCTAAACCCAGTTTCAATGAAAGTTGAATCATGGATGGTTGGATTTATCATGGATAGGAATGGCACCTTCTGACAGATGAAGGGTGGCCTACTTAAATGTGGATGTTATTCAGCCCCAAAACACCAGTCTGCAATGAGTAATGATATAAGCTTTGAGGGGGATATAGTTAACTTTTTGTCTACTGTACCTATACAGGATCAAGAATTTTACACCTTAATTTGATAGATTAATTCCACAGCTAACAACTATAAAAGTATAAGAATTGGGAATGTGGGTTTTTGGTGTTATGCTCCTCATTACTGAACTGAAATGCAATGGATCTTGATGTTAAAGAAACTCAGTCCTCTGAGGAAAGGTTTACTTGCTGCAATGTGGAATCATATGTGTGTGTGAATCAATGTGTCTCTGTGTATGTGTATTGACTGATCTTAATCTCAATCAGACTCCTCAAATAAATAAAGCTTAACAACTTTATTGGATTTTTTAAAGTAAAAGAGGTGAGGGATTACTTTTGGGAACTAGTGATTAATTTTAAAAGAATTTCTGCTTGTCATTAGGCCATCTTCCAAGCAAGAAATAAAACAAGTCTAACACAAACACATTAGGAAGCACAGCATTTAATACAAAATTTGCAGTGAGTAGCAACAAGATTTACTCAGTATATCCTTACCTCTTTCCCTTTGAAACCGTTTGTTCCAGTTGAGTATGAAGTACAATAGCGCCCCCACTCCTCCACTTCCATTATCACCTATTTCAATTCCTCTCTACACTTGTTAATCATCGGTAAGAACTTGTTCATTTTTGCTCATGAATGCATCCTTCATCTCTCTCAGCTCATCCCAACACACTTGCCTCTTCTCTATCCAATTTAAAATAATTCAGATGTATTTAAAAAGACTTTTTTCCCTGCCTGTTTCTGTTAAATTCATCTGTCATTCTGGGTAGTTTTTTTTTATCTTTGACATTTTGAACAGCATCTCTTTTATTCAAATGCCACTTATGTTTTTGTGGCATCTTGTAAAGTGATATTTTTCAGTGTTCCTTCCCCTGTGTTTCTCTCCTTCTAGCATCTTTGTCGTTACCCTTCCTTCTCATCTCTCCCACTCCTCCATTTTCTCTCGATTGATGCCATCTGAGGTTGCAGGCCCAGGCCGCCGGAGCTGCAAATTTACCCAGCAGCACACGTCACTAACAGGGGAGCGCAGAGCTCCCAAAATAGCCCTAACAGCAATTGGTGAAAGGGGGCCCCAGTGGTAGTTACCGAGGACTGATTCTGACAACAAAATGAAGCTTTCCAGACATTATGTGAACACCCATCATTTAATGAGTCGCCCACACAAACACTGTTGGGCTGATTTATCACGTGTTTCACCACTACTTTGGTTGGCCATTGGAAGTTATTAAGATGCTGTTTTGAAGCAATTATTCTGAATTAATTTTATTCTTTTCCACCAAAGTCCACAGCATGCATTCTTTAGAATTAAGGACTTCTGATAAAGACAATCTATATGATCCTTTGGAGCATTTGAGCATACAACATAGAACAACATATGAAACATGTAATGTGAAACAGCTGAAACACATGAAAAGCTCTTCTAATGTGAGTCATGTGCTAGAACTTGTCCCAATGATTTGCCAATTAAAATGCCACCAACAAAGTATTCACAACTGGGATAATAATATGTTGCACAAACTGCTGTGTCTAACAGCAGTGATACTATATGATTGCTTGTGTATTTTCTGAAAATCATCAAGAAAGTGAGTAATCCAGGTCAAAAACACATCTCTGCTGATCATTTCAGTGCAAAAACTGATGGTTACTAGAACTGACTTGTTCTTTGAAACATAGTTTTGTGCAAGCTGACTAACATTTGCCCACAAAAGCACAAAACAAGGATGAAGGATGAACAGGTCATATAAGAATATCCCAAGTCCTGTCCTTGTAGCTGTTGCCTCGTACCAATGAGCAAAGACATCAACATCAAAGCATTGCAAACTTGTTGGGATTTTATTAAAAATAACAGTGAAAAGGTGTCACTAAACTAGTCATTTTTACGCTTGTTGTGGTGGTAAATAGCCAACCAGTCTGTAACTTTACTCAATGAGATCTGTAGATGCTTGCATAATTGCAAGCTGTTGTTGCATAAGGGGGAAAAGACATGCAGGGTTTAATTAAAAGCAGCTAACAAAGGCAACATTCAGGGGTTTTCTTGTTCCACAGTACGGACTGCAATTCCTAGAATTTCAGCAAGTATCCCATTGTGGAAAAGCCTGGTTTATGAAGCTTGGCACTGGCTTGGAACTGAAATAAAGGCATACAGACTCAGCAAACCCAGCACCGTTTTATGTATGGCCAAACTGTTAACCCTTCTAGCTCAAAAGCTGTGAACTACACAGCTAAGTGTAATTGTTCTGTTAGGTCACTCTAAACTAATTAACACCTACTAATATCTTCTCAAGTTATGAAACACGTATTTAAGAGACTAATTTTGCAGTCAGTCTAATTATTTGTCTGTTAGTAGGCTGCAGATTTGTAAAATTAGATTTCGAGATGCACAAACTAAATATTCTGAAAGACACCTTTTTTGTGTTGAGTTTGTTCTTGTTTACAGCTTGTGATCTGAAGATGTGTCACACAACTGACTGAAACCAGATCCCCTGGGGTCTCACCCAACATGACCCCACTTCATCCACTGGGTAAATCTGTTATTCGTAAGGCAATTAAATCATTACAGTTGAGTTCTTTATAATAGGTCTTTATTGCACCCATGGTGAGATAAGCATGAGCCAATTACACATATAAAACAGATGAAAAGATTAATTTAACACATATCTCATGTGAAATTCGCAATTGTTAGTTCACACAACAAGAAACCAAAGTCAGAGAAAGAGACATGAAGTTATTGTAGTAATAATGTCTGAGGGCTGGTTGGAGCGGGGGTGGTTCACTCAATCGGCTCTTAAAATGTTTTCTGGATTCCACTTGATATTGCTTGTGGGATAATCTGATTGAGTTAATTATTGTATTAAACAATAGGCTTGTTTGTCTCTAACTCAGAATTTGGAAAGGAATATAAGAGGTGGCTATGACTGCTACATTCAAGAAGAGTTGGGAAGGGATGTAAACCCAGGGAAGTGGTCTACTTCCCTCTCACTACATCCAAATAAAATTCAAATGTAGATTGATTTACTCAGCAGTTCCCAATAAAAGAATGTACCAGACTGTTACCAATCTTTAATTCACATCATGGGTTCGGATGTTACAAGTTAGGTTTTAGCCACAAATTATTCTTGCATGGTCTACCTCAAGTTTCTCAGATAGCTCATTCTGCATGTTTCACAGTTATGTTTGAGGTTGTAGAAATTGCAGTAAATGGAAGGATGAATTTGTGCTTTTAATTTAATACACTGGAGATACAGATAGATTTGGTGAAGCAACAGGTTCCACCCAATTTGATCAAAAATGTTTCTGTAATCCATTAAGTATTGTAAAACAGATATCCCTTCAAACTAACAAACATTAAAACATCTCGTATCTATTCAATTCATAAATTAGTGACCGCCAACACATTTTTAGGATTTAAAGTATCTTTAGAGGAGGTTTTACAGTCACATTTTTTCGTACCTTAAAATAATGGCTGACATAAGCGGTGCATTTTCACACTTTTGGAAATACAACCTGCATGATATTCCTTATAGGTTTATGATTTAAGGTATGTTAAATCAGATAAAAGTGTGACTTTATTATGGATGAGTATGGTTAAGGGTTACAGTGAATGTGAATTGTTGTCAAGAGTCCTCTGGTGTCCCACAGCCATGTAGATATCACAAAATATCATTTTTTTGAGTACCATCATCATCAGTCTTTCATTTTGCATAAATTTCCAATGTAATAAAATAATTTACAGTATCTTGAACAATCCAGAGTATCTTTCAGACTGACACAGGTGTGGATGACAGAAGCGTGTTGTGTGGTGTCCTCATCATGCACTAGATGGCAGTACAACCCTACAGAACAGCACAGTAAAGCTCAGTAGAGGCAGTAGATTCAACTTGGCTTGCTTTAACAGGGTTGATGCTAGATTGGATGGGCCTTGCAAAACTCTTGTGAGATTTGTACACTAACCTTAATCTTAACCTTACCTTAACCCTAACCTTTACCTAACTCTAACCTCAAGCCTAATCCTAACCACACTTGCAAGAGTTTGTCTCTCCGGTCCACCCAATCTAACATGTACCCTTTAACAAGGTGTTGCAGGGGTGGTTTATTGCTTTCTGTATATTTTCCAGTATATAGTATAGTACTTTCTATTATAGTTTGAATAGAAAGTTGCCAGTTGTCACTTGCTTACTCCCTCACTTATAAGCACTCATTTTGATTTTATATGTGTATTCAGAATGTACTCCTAAAAAGATGAATCTTAGTTAAAGTTGTAAGGGAAAGTGCTCATTACAGAATTGATTTAGTGACAAAATATTCTAGTCTTTGCTTGCTTGCATTATGACATGGTTAAAGTTGCAAATGTCATATATCTTTCCTTGCTATCTAATGTCTTAGGTCTATATCAATGAAATTAAACGTGTAAGGTTAGTAGAGTAAGAGCTATGATAATAAAGTGATTAATACAGCATTTAATCATTTTATTACTACCTTTATTATTGAAGGCACAATGAGCATTTTCATTATGACATAAATCAATGCAAGAATTATTACTGTCATATTTTCTCCTGGTTTAAGAACCATGACTTCACTGGGCCCCTCACTTCTGAACCCAATTGTCTACACATTTGTCAGTAGCAGTACTATAGTTCATGTCAATGTGTTTTTTATTTGGTGGAATGATCAAACATGAGAAGGATTCTATGAATATTTGATAAGAAGAAAGTACAAGACAAATAAGTTAATAGATGTACTCCATTGTTATTAAGAACTTGTTGTGATGACTTCCTTGTTGGTCGTAACAACAGCTATTGTTGTAGTGTTTCAGAGAATATGATAATACTGACTCTACATTCATGATTCTATTCATAAAAACATTCCAGTTAATCAAGGTTTAAAATATCATGATATTTTGTTTAATCCAGATTATCCAGCGCTACCATTTTGCTATTCAGCTAGAGACATGTACATAATAATAAACTAATATGCGGTGTGGGCCTGGACGGGCTTCTTGCTTATTTATGTGTGCGTACTGCAGCTCATTCAAATATTCTAAATTCAAGGCCTTAAATAGTCTTGAATACAGTCAAATATAGCTCCACTTCAAGTGTCTTGATACCCTATTCTGGTGAAAAATGACTCCAGTCATGGAAACACTTTTCTTGCCATAAGCCTAGAGCGAAATAAGTTAAAAGGCTGGCCAGGGGGGCCATCTAGTGGTCAGAGGGTTACTGGTTCATACTCTTTTACCAGCTGTGCCCGTTACTGAGAAAGTATCCCTGAGCATATTAGGATTCATGACCCTGTCTAACTGAATATTAAGCCATACATGTAACAGACAACTCCAATGATGGCAGTGGAAATTTAAATTACTTAAAAATAATGCAATGCAATTAAGTATGTCCTGGTAAAAACAAACATCAGGATTAAACACAACAGAATATGATAAAATAGAGGTAGTCAATACTATTCAAAACCTATACGAGGTGGGTCAACACGGTCAGGTCCAGCTTGGAGGAAACCAGTGAGGGCCTCGTATGTGACGAACACAACCATGTTGACGGGGAATGCACGCAGCCAGTTGATGCCTAAGCTCCTGAAGAACACGCCTGATCCTTCCACCCGCGCCGTCTCAGTGATGCAGTGGAAAAAACCCTTATATTTCTTCATCTCCCGTGCTCCATCCATCTGAAGACGGGCTTTGATCACGTCCATGGGTGTACCTAAAGTCCAACCTGCCATTCCTGCTATACCACCTGCCAGCATCACACCACTCCAATCTGCAACAAATGAAAAGATACTGAAGTTAAAAAGTGATACATTTTACTCCTCAAGGCATTTGTAACATAATGAGAAAATAGTTTTGGCCTCTGCTCCAGGTCTACAGGCTGCCCTATGCCACAGTAGTGTTTCTCATTGGAAGCAATGGTAATGCTAATCTCAAGGATACCAGCTATTTTTTCAGCTTATGCAACTGGTAAGATTTTGATTTATTTTAATACAAAACGAAGCTAATGAGCACCAAAATGAGCTGTGATTCAATCATTTAATAATCAGGTCTGCAGTCACATGTTTATCAGATATTTTATAACCAGAAATGTGACTTTGTTGATTTTTAAAAAAAGAATTCATCATATGACTCATGGCTGTAATTGAAAATATTAAAACAGGCATAAAACTAGCCGCTGATACAGATCAGCATGCAAGAAGAGTCACGCTATGAAATGTCGACTGCTAAAGCAACAAACACGCGTGCGCTCACACAAAAAAACTGGAAAAAAGCAGACTTTCTTCTTAAACTTTACTTACCTGGCCTTTTCTTTCCACTCTCTGTCAACCATTCACAGATGGTATTGTAGGTTAAAAAGTATGTGGCATATGATGGCCCATCTCTTAGCATGAGTGGGAAAGCCCCTCTGTAGAGCCCCAGGACACCCTCCTCTTTGATAATGCTCAGCAGACAGTGAACTGGACCATGATACTTGGGTCTGGGCATGTTGCTTCCTCCTCGCTTGGACTCTGTCTGACACTGTAAACGTACCTTCACTATGTCACCTGGAGACATCACTGATATCTGTAGGAGCCAGATAAGGAGAGACTCAGTACAGAGGTGAAAGCAACAGATGCATATCAGTGTCCAAAGTGATGGTATAACATGCATGAAACACATTTTTGAAACTGCATCTATTACCTGAGCTATACCCCCTGCCAAACCAGACAGGAAGACTTCTTGTTTGGTGTTTGGACCACAACCAGCTCCTCGCGCCTGGCTCAGACATTGCAGGCAATTCCTGTATGTGCCGAACACCACAGAGGAAGTCATAGAGATTGTGGTGATAGGTAAGGACATGCCTTTGAAGAAGCCATGCATCTGATGGCACAAATGAGAAAAACCAAGCGAGAAAACAGTGAGAAGTAGTGAACAAACCTACTTCCTGTTGCTGATCTATCACTTAATTTTCTGGCAATTAAATTGACTTTTTATTCTATTGTAGGCTAACTGGCATTCAAGTATAAATGCAAAGTGTATTCAGTGTATCATTTCAACTACTTACCCCTTCATTTGAAAATGTTGCTACAGTACACTGCCATATTCCGGTGAACTGCTTTTGGGTTTGAATCCGGACCTAGAAAAGTTAAAATTTTTGGTGAAAAAATGTCTGTTTGCTATATGGCCATCTCGACTCTTTCAAGTACTGTCCATTTACTGTACCTTCACAGTGTCCAGAGGGTATCCCACTGCAACTCCACATGCCCCTGTTTATTTCCAGAGAGAAGAGAGCATCAAGAACACAACAGAAACACAGCTGTGATTGAGGTTATGGAGTTTAACTGCAACACTTTCAATTATGTGCAGCTGACAGGAAGGTCAAATGTGAGGATTCTTGCATTACTGCTTTACATCATTAAAATAACAAAAGCCTTGACTGGTAGTCAGGCAAAATAAGCAATACTAAGACATATATATGTTTATCCTTTATCGCATTTTTTTTTTTTTAACCTATCTCATTCTTTTTGTATTTTGATTTATATCAAGTGGCTGCTTTAACACTTTAATTTCCCTTTGGGATTAATAAAGTACTCTTATCTATCCATCTATCTATCTATCTATAATTGTGCATCACCTGAGATGGAAATTAGTAATTTTTTTTTATATGTTTGATGAGCAAATGAAAATTAATTTAGGGATTATTCACTAATGAATATAACAGTGTTGTAGCCATAGTATGGATCCCAGCATACTTCTCTGTTCCTCGCATTCTTTGAGGTCCCTAAACTTTGTAGTTCACTTGACACAGTCACAATCATATTTTCTGTAATGTAGCCTATAACTTCTTTAACACGAGTCCCTGGATTTGCTGTAGGCACCCCCCTCTGCACTCAGAGTACAATAAATTAGTTGATAGATGAAACTTGCTGAGAGTAAACGTGACATGAGGTGAGGGACATTTCTATTTTAAGTGGGAACACATTTTTCCTCCCAGCTGTCCTTTAAAACATTCAACCCTGTCCAATTTATCCCAGGCTGATTATCAGGTACACTATGCCAGTTTAGTTTAGTTTTAAAATATTTAAAGTACATCAGGTATGTGACCCTCACACCGGTCTGGATCGAGCTCATAGAAGACAAACATATGTATCTAGGAAAGGGTTTATGACACTGATAGTTTTGTTATATTACGACAGGATAAAAGCAATAACGTTACATATAATGTTAGTTCTTTATATCGTCAGCTCAAACAAGTATATTTTAAATTTAAAGTATTATTATTATTATATTATCTTAAACTGTCAAACGAGCCAAGTTAGGTAACGTACCGCACCATGCGCATCCAGTACAGTAACGTTAGCTAGCTAAGTTATTTAGCAAACACGTTAGTCAGCTATTAGCTAACTTACAAACTGGTTAGCTGTTACCTGCAAATGATCCAGACACAAAATCTGCGATATGCATCCTGTCAAAATGTGACTGACCAGCCGATACTTGTCCGATATGGGGCCATTCTGTCGTACCGTGCGTTAAATAGCCGTAACCTTGAGTGTGCTGCGGTTACATGACGAGCAGCAGTCTCTCACCAGCCGAACAACGTCGAGTGACAACATCACTTCCGACTTTACCCGAAGATAGCCGAAGGGTACGATGTACCTAAATAAGCGGTTAGCGTAGACAAAACTGCGTATCTAATACCAGAATCACACGTAGGACTACGCTATTTTATTTCTATTGCAAATCACGCTTTCCACAAATAAAACGGCATTTTTTGAAATGTCTTTTTTTATGTTTTAACGGACTCTTTAAGCCGACTTAATGCCACATATTATATCATATAGGTCATTTCTTGAAGCCACATATTTATAAAATAATAACACTGTAGCTGTCAATTAACTTATTATACACACAGATTGTTAATGATAAAATTGCCTCCATGCACTGATGTCGGAGTCATGGACAGTCCGTTCAAAAAATTTTTTTTTCCTTTCATTATTGGCATATAAAACAATTACAATTTTCTTCTTCCACAAAATGATCATATTAAAATATGGGTTTGCAGAGGAAAAGTAAAAACAAACAAACAAACAAACTCTGAGCTAGGGAAGGTTACAGTTCACGATTTTAAACAAAAACAGGTATTCATAGTTTTTACAGCCTTTGGATTAGAGGAAAATCAATTTGAATCCATGTACTGTTTGACCTCCTGTGTAAAAACCAATAAGTTCGACTTTTTACCTGTAAGTTTGCTTTGATGAATATGATATTTTGCCAATAGAATTAAAAGATTTATAAAATATAGCTGATAATTCAATTCAGAGTTATCATCTAGTATTCCACACAGTACATGTTTCCCAGATAATAGACGATGTTCATCAAAATGGCTGTTGATAAAGATACACGTTATTCCAAAAGGTCTCACAAAGTCTCCCAAAAGGGACAAATTAAGTGAAGAACAGGGACAAAATGTACAACTGATATCAATATCTTTTGTATATTTTTCTAAAATATATCTTAGCTGGGTAAAATCTATGAATAAGCTGGAAAGAAACGTCCTTCATTTTATTAATTATTATCATATACCGATGAGGCAGGAGCCAGTTAGGCATTTTCCATGTCAGGTTAAACAGTCCATTCAAAAGCAAAACATCACCCGGCATACTGTGACGCATTACAACACTGGGATACCTTTCCGGATGCAGCCAATGGCTGACGAGGATTACGTCTCATGCGGGGTGTCGGCGTTATCTCCTCGCTCTGATTGGATAGAAACTCTACCCCAGACCGGAAGTCGCTTCCTGCGACGCTAGCTTGCCTGCCACAGAAATAAACCTCCTTGATGCAGACACAGGGGAGAGGGTGTCCGCATTGACTGTAAACGCTACAACGGTTAATGGAGGTCGTGTAGGTCAACAGTAGAGTTATATAAGAATAAATATAGAGCAAGCTAATAACAAATCAGAAGAGAAACTAAAACTGTCAGCATTTGTCGATTGAGAGGTCTCAGAGGGGGGCTCCAGACAAGCTAGCATAGACGCTAACTGTGACTGTCAATTAGTTCATTGGGTAGATTAAACCGTTAGAGACTGCTACCGTCAGATGTACAACGAAGTAAACGGTTTTGGGAACAAACAACAACGCTTCATTTAATCGCTGAGACACTATACAGTTAGCATTAGGTAACGTTTTCTCCTTTTTCAGCTCAATTGACGTTGAAAAGCGGCATTGAAGAGATGGACTTCGTTGCTGGCTGCATCGGAGGTGAGTCAGTCGCAGCTGCACTTGCTAACTTAGACTCTTCATCTTGTCAATTGTTAACACGAGAACAGTTGATTTCGGACACTATAGCTTGAGGTAGGTTAGCTGGCTTCAAATGCTGTTCTGCTTTAACAACAGTAGCTTGCCCAATCACAAATCTGACCATCTCCACCCATACTGATGCAATTCTGTCACAAGATTACTAGTGCATTATCGAAAGTACACCACAGGACGGCACACTAAAGCCCACCCTGTAAATTCCTTAAATGCCGCGGATTGTATCTGACCTAACGGCAGACCTTGACATTGAATGAGTGTAAAGTTGTGATTGGTTTGTTCTATTAGCAGCATGATCAGTCTGATCTAATAATAGGAAAGAAAATAAAGTTTATTATTCAGTCCCCCTCCACTCAAAAATGTGTTTTTCTTCTTGTTCCTACAGTTGGATATTTGAAGAATGATGTATGTGCAGAGTTTGACACTAGAAGGCTGTTCTCACATTCATCTAGTGAAAGTGGAAAGTTTCTCTGTGCTCATTGAAAATCTGATTTTAAGGGGTGGGCCTATGAGCATGACATCACAAATAGTTTAGAAGCCAATCCTGGTCCAATATTCAACTTACACAAGTGTGATGTGGAAGCTTGAAACCCCCAGTGCACATTTCTTCTTCCTACTTCCTCACAGTGAAGTAGGAGACATCTTGTGTCCAGCAGTTAAACTACTGAAATGAAATATATTTGCATATATTGATATAACTGATATCAATATCTTTTGTATATTTTTCTAAAATATATCTTAGCTGGGTAAAATCTATGAATAAGCTGAAAATAAACGTCCTTCATTTTGTTAATTATCATCATATACCGATGAGGTAGGAGCCAGTTAGGCATTTCCCATGTCAGGTTAAACAGTCCATTCAAAAGCAAAACATCACCTGGCATACTGTGACGCATTACAACACTGGGATACCTTTCCGGATGCATATTTCTAGTTTCTGGTTTTTTTAATCAATGTTGTCATGAATTGTTATTTCCCCCACAGGATATTCAATGTAGCACGGAAAGTACATTTTGTTATTGCTGGATAATTAGATAGATAATGTTATGTTAACCTTGATTGAATTAACCAAGCTCAGAAACGCTTGCTCACAGAGGGTGCGCCAACCATTTTCATTTCTCCCTGATGTCCCTTATGCACCATGTTGAGAATTGAAAGCATGCAAACACTACATAAGTGCAACCTGAGCTTGCATGCTTGGAGGCTGGCTGTTTAAAGTATCCAGACACACACCATACACAGGATGAATCAGTACACACCCCTTCATAGACCAATCCCATGCTCTCTTCACTGTACATGTTACTGACATGACAGACCATGTGGTCCCCTACCCTCTCAGTGTGACTGAATTCAAAGAAGCATCTATAGTCGTACGGGAAGTGGCATCATTTTTGGAAACAGTGACGCATTCTTGGGCATAAAAAATTCAGTGTTGACCTATTGAAGAGATTCTTTCTAACAACAATGATGCAACACTGGCCTCTGTTCGTTTATCCTGGACTCAGATCATACTAGTTCATTGAGGTCAATGACCGCTCGTCATTGTGTCAAACACACACATGCTTGTGGTCTTTTTCTGGCGTCCATCTGGGGCTCATTCCTGATAGGCTCCTTTTACAAACGGGTCATGTGACAAAGCAGGTGCTTATGTAGGATTAGCTTGCTGTGGTTTGTTTACTGTGGTGACACAGGTGGGCCAGAAACTCAGGTCTTTTTTTAAAAAAAAAAATTGTCTTCATTGTTATTGGGCCTTTTCATTATTATTTTTGAAAACAGCAAAGCATTTTGTGCTGAAAAATATAATAGAGCAATTAACAATGAAATATGGCAATGTCAAATAGGTGGGCATTTGTCATGGTTTTTGATATGTTATATAGACTATACAGTATGTCATATGAGAATATGTAATTGTATGGTGCAATTTTGATATGTCATGATATACTGATTTCTGGAAAATCAATTGTGAAACTGTTAAATCAAAATGTCCATCCATCCATTTTCTTTACCACTTATCCTCTAGAGGGTCACAGGCGAGCTGGAGCCAGTCTCAGCTGACATTGGGCAAGAGGTGTGGTACACCCTGGACAGGTTGCCAGTCAATCACAGGGCTAACTGACCTAATACACCCAGTGATATTGAAGAGATGGCTATTATAGTATGGAATAAATGTTATGGCAAAATATCTTACAATAGACATATTTACATAGTCACATTTATCATCATATTACCCAACCGAATGAACATCTAATGCTGCCAACACAACAGGTATAAAATAACACATTTCTGTCTGTAGATTGCAGACTCGCTATCTGAAATTATAATTCAGATACTTGTGCTACTTTACTGTGTGAACTCTTAATGTTTTTTGCGGTCTACCAGTTAACTGTTATCAGGGCTGAGCAGGTGCAGATGAGAGGTCAGGCATCAGAACATAGGCATGTGCTGCACAAGCCCAGATTATGTAACACTGAAAAATGTGCTAAATAAATTTGTCAAAAGTATCAATACTTTGATACTTTTGTTGTTTTTAAAATGATACGATCTCTGTTGATTATACCTTCGATAGTAGCGAAAGTACTAAAGCTAAAAAAACACCAAACAGATCTACAATCAGATTTTCAACCCAAAGCTGCACAGATGGTATCCCGTGGTATTGAAAGAAGTATCAAGTATTGTTTTTTTTATGCTAGTATTGTATGAAAGTTTAAAATTCTGGTATCGTGACAACCTTAGTGCTAAAGAAAGTCTTATAGGGTGATGACGACCAGTGAGCTGGCTCTGGCTCAAAAAGGCAGTGTTACCCTGGAGGAGATGGCAGCATACTTAAAAATGACACAACGGTGCCAGCAGCAACATTTTTAGCCTTAAAAGAAAAGTCAAATAGGCCAAAGATTGGTTAAATAGGCTTGATGTGTCAATGGATGCAGATTCCTTAAAATAATCAGAAAAATGTAAACAAGATCTGTACATGTGTGTACAGTAACTAAAATGGGCTTAGTTATAATTTGATTGGTAATACATAAGACATGCATGCAAAAAAATACAAGGTAACAGCAAGGGTTACGGTGTTCTTGTTGAAATGTCATATTTTGAATGTAAAAGTATGTGTTAGGCTAAATTTGATTACATCATAGAGTAAAAGCATAACACTCAACTAACGTAGATCAAATTTGCACTATTTGTTATCAAGACAAGTTTTACTTTTATTTGCCTCTATTAAAATCAAATGGTGACAAATGATCATAGTCCACTGGATTATTCTCACTGCTGTTTTCTTTGTCTCCAGGTGCTGCTGGAGTCTTGGTCGGACACCCGTTTGACACAGTTAAGGTAGGAGAATATTCCTTTTTTTTTAAGGCATAGTGAAATTACTGACTGATAGAAACACCTGTGTTTTGAGGCAATTTTCTGCATCTTTACACACACATTTGAAAAAGAAAAATACACTTCATGACTCATTGTATTATTTTTTGTATAAATATCTTAGTTTTCCTTTTCTAAACACAGCATATTTTCTATTGCTTAGCACTAGATGTTTTTCTTCAGGTTACTATGTAACCTGACTTGTACATTGCCAATGATTTGTTAGCCCCTGATCTCAGTCATGCAGCAGGATGTGATTCATTAAGTTTTCCAGGGATCAAAACAGGGTGTCTTTTTTTCCCCCCAGGTGAGACTGCAGGTCCAGAGTGTTGATAAGCCTCTGTACCGTGGGACCTTTCACTGCTTCCAGTCTATCATACGACAGGAGTCGGTACGTAGATTTCTTTCACTTAGGAGTCTACTAGTGATATTTGTATGCAGTAGCCCTACTGATATGTGATTAAATGTCTTTAGTTTGTTTTTTTTACTATCTTTCCATTTTTTAAAGCTTTGATGCCGCAGCTCACCCCGGTGCATTTGTTATGTTTGGCAGAACCTATCTTTAGTCATAAAAGAGTAACTTGCAGTTTGAAGCCAAGGAAAAAGCTGTCAGAGCGAGATCTGATTAGCTGTTATCTGCTGTTTTAAAGCCAGATAGCTGGAGAGACCTGATAGTAGAGTTAAGTCAGACACTCTTGGGCTTATGACTGAATGGGGCATCTTAAGTTGGGGAACTCTTAAGTTAGTGTCAGTGTAGTTTTATTTATTTGTTTATTTATAAGCTCTGTAGCTCTTGTTTTCCCTTGTTGACCTGAATAATTTTGTTGAATCTTGTTTTTTGACATTTGGTATAGTCGTTATTCTTTTTATCTCGTCACATTTTCCCTGTAGCAATTGCTACAGGGAATAGACATTTCCAGCTTGAGAAGTATATTTACACAACAGAATGTCTTATTCAAACAACCAACTGAAATCCTGTAACATTATTGGCAGAGGCAAATAGGAAGGAACACCTTTTTTCAGAATTATTATTTGAGTAGATGCAGGGCATGTTCACATTTTTCCACATTTACTGCCTGCTCCTTTAATACAAGAAGTGTCATAGGGAGTGCCAGATGGACAATAATGGCTGTCCCATACAGATGAAGTGACTGATGTCTTTTACACACTTTGTAAAGTCTTTCAAGAGGAGCTAACCCGCTAGATAGGACATAGCTTTTTAGATCTGTTAGGTCACAAACAGAAGAGGCCTCATACTTTCTACAACAATAAAAATAAAACGGTCAAAGTAATGATAGAAAAAGTTGAAAAGTAGTTTTGTATTGTGATGGGACATGCTGGTTGTGAGTTGTACCAAAATATGTTATTTTTAATAGTGGCAGCTTGTGGAACTGGTTGTTCTTGAAACACTGCATGCTGCACACACTGCTTGTTCAAATTATGAGTACACACTGATTAAACCTTGTTTTCTATATAGTAATTCTGAGCAGTATAAACATGACTCTAATTGGACCGTAATGAGTCAGAACATTTGAGCCAATGTAACTAAAAGTTAAAGGAGAAAATGTTTGTATTCAAAGAAAAGAGGAAACTCTGGGTGTTGGTGATTGAATTTCATAGTGATGTGCAAAATGTCTCTTGTATACACCGTCTCTAATATGTCGTTTCTGACCTTCTCTGCAGATGTTTGGTTTGTACAAAGGCATTGGATCCCCCATGATGGGCCTTACATTCATCAATGCTATAGTGTTTGGTGTCCAGGGGAACACAATGCGGCTGCTGGGACATGACACCCCCATGAACCAGTTTCTTGCTGGTGCGGCAGCAGGTACCATCCAGTGTGTCATCTGCTGCCCCATGGAACTGGCCAAAACCCGCATGCAAATGCAGGGTACAGGAGAGAAGAAGGCCTCCAGGAAGATGTACAAGAATTCCCTGGACTGCTTGGCACGCATCTACAACCGCGAGGGTTTGCGGGGCGTAAACAGAGGCATGGTCACCACGCTTATCCGCGAGACACCCGGCTTTGGAGTGTATTTCCTGGCCTATGATGTGCTGACGCGCAGCCTTGGCTGTGAGCCTGATGACCGTTACATGATCCCCAAACTGCTGTTTGCCGGGGGCATGGCTGGCATTGCCTCCTGGCTTTCCACCTATCCGGTGGATGTGATCAAATCGCGGCTGCAGGCAGATGGAGTTGGTGGAGTCAACCAGTACAGTGGCATCGCTGACTGTGTGCGTCAGAGTGTCAGGAGAGAGGGCTACATGGTGTTCACACGAGGCCTCACCTCCACGCTGCTACGGGCCTTCCCTGTGAACGCCGCTACCTTTGCTACCGTCACACTCGTCCTCATGTACGCGCGGGGTACGGAGGAAGGACCACAAGATTGTGAGCCGGCTCCGCCAAGCCACCATGCACAGATACAGCAGCAGGCCCAACCCTCCAGCCTGTAACAGCACAGAGGTCGCACTCTTAACCTCGGCACTTTACAAGACCATGGAAAGACAAAATGTACAAAACCTGTACTTCTGTCAGACCAGTCATTCCCAATTTTGAATCAAAAAATACCTGGTTTATATACTGGCTTGTTTTTACTTTCATGTCAAAAAGGAAACAAAGGAAAAACACATTTATTTTTATTTCATTTTTAGCAATAATTTAAGTTTGAGGTTTGCTTCTTAAGATGCAGACTTGTAGAGAGGTGGTGTCACCTCTAATTAGATGGAGGAAATCGGACCTATGAGATTCATGAAAGCTTTTAACAGGAGCTTTTATCTTTCAGAAATTTCCAGTAAAACACTGATATAGACTTGTTAAGTATGTACAGCGTAGACACTGAAAGTTGATATCTCTGTTACGTATATCTTGGAATGTATAGTGTTTTGCTGCACTTGTATATATCATTATTTTTGAGTAACTCTTTTTTTATGTATATTGGAAAACATTTTCCTGCCTTATAATATGAATACTTTTATGTTGCGTTAGGAGACACCTGTTTGTACCTGAACTGTATCCTCTGAAGAGCAAAGCAAGCAAGAAGGAGGGAATGTAGCATGTGATAAGGGATGTCTGCAGAACTTATCACTTTTGTCTGCTTTCAAACCAAAAAAAAAAAAAAAAAAACCATTGCAGCTATAATCTGATCACCACTAAAGCACTATTGGTCCATACAGTACATATCAATACTCATTGTCAACAATAAACCAACTGGTTTGAAGGGCTCTTCAGGGACCGAAAGCAAAGCATCTATGTGTGTGCGTGAGTCAAGTGTAGGCAGCATTGTGTTTTATGTGTGCTTTGGTTGTCTGTTTGGCATGTTGTGTTTTACCGAGTAATGTGACGTTTTATCTTTGTGACTTTACTGATGTATTAAAGGCCTAATCCAGAGGTGGAACATGGCGCTACACGTGGCACCACATTTCATTTTATTTTTGTAAATGTCATAGCTAAATTATATTTTGACTATATTTTTAAGCTGTAAATGCTACGGTTATGGCAGGGTCACAAATCTGTGCAGGGGGGGGGTCCCTTCAAAGATGTGGAAGTGCCCACAAATGTCCCAATATTTTGCATGGCCCTCAGTTTGTTTCATGTAATCGCTGAAGGGCCGTTGTAGGTGATTGGTGGCAGAATGGAAGAAATGCCAATGAATATAAACTGGTGCTTCAACAAAAAAACTAAACATGGGAACAACAACATGAGAAGGGGGAAAGAGTGAGTAAGATTGAGGGCAGAGTCTTCTGCAAGGTCTTTAAAATGTCCCTTAAACTGTTCAGTTTAATTTCTTACCCTGGTATATTGTTTATTGGGCAAAAAGACCAGCATTAATGTGAATTTACGGTCAGTTTCTCTCTAAATTTAAGAGGAAATGTATGTATTTATGTGTATCAATGGTTGAACTACTGTGTGTAATCTGGATTGGGGCTTTAATTGGATTTATTTATTTTTTAAAGTTACTTTATTAGTTTGAAAATGTACAGAGTTTGAATTGTCTGCTTTCTGCATGTGTGTGGTCAATGTCAGATTATTTTTGTGTTTTATACCCAAATGTTGAATTTGTAGCTGTAAAGCAATCAAATTTTCTTCCCCAGCAATCAGATAATCTTCTCCCCTGAATGCTTTTCCAGACACTGTCCTAAGTTGTCAGTTAAGCAACAAATCAGACTGTGATCACTGTCGTCATTTGTATATGACGTAGTATTAATATGAAGAAGTATTTATGAAAGGCTGTCAGAGAACAGAAGGTCACAGATGCACTAAAACCTAATGTAGGTTGAATGTAACACACCTGTATTCACTCGCAGGTGTTTCTGACTGAAACTGAAAAAAGTTGAAGGTCAAAATGATTTCTGGGATTCGTGTTGTCGAAAGTTTGTATTGCTCATTGCTGCTTAGACACTTGAAAATCTCCCAAGGCTGCATTCTAGTTTGATAGTGGGCGATGAAAACAAAATGAAAGCGGGAAGATGTGCAAAGGGATATTTGGTATGTGTGTGTTGAAGTTTCTTGTGTTTAATCATTAATTCCACCTCTTAAAACAGTGACTGTTATTCCCGGCTATAAGGTAGATTACATCTGAAACTTTGTGATTGCCAATCGACAGCTAATATTTAGTCCAGCTCATGTGAAAGATGCAATATGTACAGGATGTAACTGTAATGATGTGAGATTGTTTTGAAGTGATTGGTACTGTAAATATATACATATATAACCTATATTTTTCAGTCCAAACTAGTTGTGTGGTTCCCTGAGTGTCTGAGTTTAAGCAGTTTTAAAAGTCTCGATTTGATCAGTTTGTTACACTGAGGAGATTTTAACTGAAAAACTGAGACATGATATTTTTTAACATAGTCATAACCTGTTTGTCTAGATTTGTCAGAGGATCTGTACAAATGGGTAAATAAAAAAATAATTCAGAAGCTGTTTGTCTCTTTTTGTTGTTATCTCTACACCATTTGCATAATTACACCATTGCAGATTTAGTCTTATGCAAAAAGTTAATTGTTCCTGTGGGCTGTGACAGTCCCAGTGGTAAACAAATAATGACATTCATGGGTCCCTCTGTGAAAATAATACAAATCTATTTTCTATGGTGAACAGAATGAACAGATGGGATCTGCCTGGGAGATGTACACCATTAAGTGACAAAACTTGAATCATAGTCATTTTATTATACTTTATATTATACATAAAAACAGTGCAGTTGGTCTACACATAGTCCTACACAGAAATGTCATGAGATTTCAGTTTGGAGAAAAGTCAACAAGCAGGTCAACAAAGTCACTAAACTGCTTTACAAGTCCCTGTTTCTGCTCTTCTCTCATACTGTCACAGTCAGGAATGACACAGCTCTCACTTAGTGTTACTCTCACTGATACATGCTTCTTACATGGTGTTATCTGGGAGTGAAAGGCTCTAGATTTGCTCATATGAGAGCTCATGTTTTTCTTTTCTTTTTTTTAAAAATGTTTTTCACTTGGTAGGTGCTGCAGAAGAAACCAGAAGGCACTGCTCTAACTGTTCTGGGTCAAGCTGTGTATCTGTTGACTCAACCACAGATTAAAATATTTTATCTGTTTATTTGTGTGACTAAATTGTTGATCGCCATTGCTGCATGGTCCAATAAGCTGGCGCCTGAAGGCATCAGATAGGCTGCACGATACCAAAATGTCTAAAATCGGTCCCTTTTTAGTCCTAACAGGTTACAATAGTGGAGGCAGACTGTATCCAGAGAAAATGCACTGGCAAACAACAAACAAGAAGCAGTGAGTGTATTCTGTAAGACTCAATTCAAGAGCCATCTGCTGACAATCAGTGGTAACTGCAACAACATTTTAAGACTAGATTAGATCTTTCTTGTCATTGTGCTCAGAGTAGTGAAAATCCGTTTAGTAGCTCTTCAGCAGTGTGCAGCATAAAAAACTGGAAAGTTCAATAAATAAAAGTAAAATATATGTTAAGGCAAACGATAAAAACGAGACAAGACAAAGTGACCTTAGCAGTACCATAGTGGTAAAGCAGCAGCATACGGCTGTTATATGCAATACTGCAATATGTGCAATCATATTGCATATATTGCAGTATTGCATATGCAGTCATTGGCAGTGGGGGATAAATAGAGGTTACAGAAAAAGAGAAGTTGTTTTTTTAGTCTGTTTGTTCTGCTTTTGATTGTCCTGTATCTTCCTCCAGAGGGGAGAGGGACAAACAGACAGCGTCCAGGGTGGGTTGGGTCTTTCATGATACTGCTGGATTTCCTTTTGTAGACAGCCAGTGTCAAAGTCCTTCAGAGGTGGTATTGTAGTCCTAATGATACACATAGCCACCTTTGCCACCTGTTGCAGATCCCTCCGGTCTTTCGCAGTACGGCTGCTGTGCCACACTGTGCAGCACCAGCTCTGGAGGCTCTTTATTGTGGCACTGTAAAGGCTTACCGGCAGCTGCTGTGGGAGGTGTAACTTCCTAATGAAGTATAGTCTCTGCTGGGCCTTCTTCACCTGGTGAAAGATGGAGCTCTAGTGAAAGATCTGTAAGGAGGACTATCTTTTTCATGCATAGGCCTATAGTTATATTTCTCATTCATCCTGCCATTCACATTTCTCATGCATGCTCATTTTCAGTTTCTCTTGCTGTCATTGTCTGGGGCTGTCAATTGAGCTATCAGCTGTTCACATTAGCTATTCACATCTATCCAATTGCACACACCTTCATTGTTAGCCTAACATCTTGCTGCTGTCTCTTTTAAATATGTTTCTCTCTCTCTGCCTTTATTGTGTTCATGCTGCTGTTATGTGTGTCCCTCCACCTCCTCATCACCGCCCACTCTTTGCAGATTCACCAGTTTCATCACTTCATCAACCTCATCATCAGCCTTATCAGTCTCAGCAGAAGTCCTCAGCCAGCACCACCACCAGTGTCTGGACTCCATGGGGAGATTTATCATGCTGATGCTCAGGGCTGATTCCCTTCGTTTACAAAAAGATCTCCCAGTGGAGTATAAGTGCCAAAGACTTTCTTGGCATTGTTACTATATCATCTGTTATAATAAATATCTTTACTTCATTCACTGTGTCTCTCCTGATTGAAATGATTACACGTGAGGTCTGTAGACTCCCAGGAATCTGAAGTTCTCCACCCTCTCTACCTCCTCCCCTCGTATGCAGAGGGCCCGAGTGCTCAATTCGCCTTGATCTTCTGAAGTCTATTATCATCTCCTTAGTTTTTGTGGTGTTGAGGTCCAGGTTGTTATGGGAACACCACTCAGCCAGGTGTCGAACCCCCTCCCTGTCGGCTGTTTCATTGTTGTTTGTTATCAGTCCTACTATGGTGGTGTCGTCTGCAAATTTGAAGGGTCAGTTCATCCAAATTCAGGTTTTTCAAATGTCATTTTTTAATGCTAGGAGCACATACAAAATACCACTCATGGCTTTTGTATTAGGACCAGCAGTGGAGATCTCAAACCCTCAGAAAATAAAATCCCTCTACTCCTGTCTGTATTCATCTTTTGACAACAGTTAGCTGTCAACCTCAAATAAAGGATGGAGTACAAATCAGCACTGTTGAAAGTAAAAAGGTTTTTAATTTATTATCTATTGAGTTATATCTAACTTAATAAACCCACAATACCATGCGTAGGTATAACACTCTATATAAAAACAGCAGTACAAACCTCAGATGGATTATTTAGCTGAATATATACAAATCTGAAATGATTGATTGATGATGTTTACTGATGTTGTGATGTGTCAGATGTGTTCATTTAATTTTTACTTCATGGTTTACAAAGAGAGAAATTTAAGTCTAAAATTGTGTGTTGCAGGGACTTACTGTCACTTGAGACTGTTTTTACATTTTCACTCTTAACTGCAAACTGTTGTGCTGTTTGTATTAATAAACTGTTCAGTGATACTTAATTATACGGCCCGCAACAGAGTAATTCCATTGTATGAATCAAGTTCTAATCAAATAATTACTGGTTCCTACTGGTATTCACATGTAGGTGCAGTAGAATAAAACAAGATTATGGGGAACAAGGAAGTTACAATTTGATAAGAGGAAAGGAGAAATTCACCATTGTTTGTCTTTTACAGGTGTGCCTTTGGCAGATGAGCTATACCCACACTACAGGGCTTTATTATTATGTCTCTTCATCACATGATTTAAAATAAGGAAGTCTAAACTTACCTTACTAAAGTGCACAGCAATGGAGGGCTTCTGTTGTCATCCAAGGAGGAAAACTATAACATAAAAAAGTGAAGATATCAACATATAGACATAGATGGATCAGGCATGGCTAATATTTCATGTTTAAACTTAGTAATTATTATTTTAATTGGTTTGATTACACAGTAAGAATAAGGTATGTGAGCTGAAATATGAAAGTGTTGACTGTTCTCCCCTTTTTACCCTTTAATTACACAGTAAAAACAAGGTTGTTAACGCCATTTTCTTCCAGACTTCAGTTTTGTTTTCTAATTATTCATTCTAACTAATACTGTGCCCCGTTGCTACCCATTATTTTAAAAAATACTTGGAGTGTATTTAATTTGACTTTTCCTTTAAAATGCCCCATTGTTATTCTCTTGATTCCCATAGTCTTGTTTTTCCCACTGTACCTACATGTAAGTACCGGAAGGAACCAATAAGTGGTTGGTTCCTGACTGTAAATCACTGGCTGTACTGTAAATTGTTACCAACTTTTCTGCTGTATGAAGCTTTGTAGAAGTCAAGAAGTCAAGAACAGGTTCACAGTCAGCACAAAAGCTTGTAAGGTTTTCCAAATCAGGGGTTAAGGATGTTGGCAAACGCAGGAAGAGACGTTTCCTGTTGACCAATGTTAACTGTAATGACAGTGAACCTGAAGTGTGCATTTTCACGGCAAACAGGTTTGCACACAGGATGACTGGAACCGTTTACATTGTGATGAGAATGCTGCTGCTTTCTTTGATCACAACAGGTAAGAGACACATTCTCTTAGTTTGTGATCTTGCGATTATAACTCCATCTTGAAATTATTGTAGAAAATCTAACCCCCTTCATCTTCTTTTAGCAGGTGTACATGGAGAAGATAACCTAGTATTTGCAGGAAAAGATTACAATATTACATATCCATGTGAAGGCATGGTCTGCTTTCATTTATGGCAATTCAGCGTAACAGATGATTACATCGCTATAGTCAGCAATGGAGAGATCCAGATATTTGAATTAGAATATGAAGACTCACAATGCACTCTGAAAATTGAAGATCTCACAGCGGAGGACGTTGGACGTCATCGCTGCCAACAAAGGCCAGATGTCTTTTCTCCTCACAGCAGTGAGTACAGTCAATGTTTAAGTTTTATTGCTGTGTGGGTTGATAAAGAATTTATTTCACCTGATTAAAGGAGAAATCTGTGCCATACATATTTTTTTCCCTTCTTCCAGCCCTCTCAGAGGCCCCAGTTCTAAACCTAATGCCTGGCAAAACATTGTCACTTCAATGTGTTTTCCTCACCGACATGGATCAGGGAAACTGCTATACAAATCTACAACAACAGGTCTTCCTGACGTGGGTGGATGAAACTGGTACTAAGATACAAGAAGACTCCCAACATCAGATAAAACAGCAGTCTTCTTGTGATACAACTCTGACCATCACCCTTCAAAGTCCTGAAAACAAGAAGTTTAGGTGCCAGGCGACTGTGGATGAAGGAATCCACACTTCAGTGGAGTTGCGTGTCAGAGTCCCAGGTCTGAATATAACTGAACCCAACCAGTAGACTCCCTTGGTGTTGAATGCAAAGAATTAATGCTAACAGCTCTTTTCTTTGTAGCTCTTAAAGGGAAGGGAAGAGGCTTTATCAAAGATGTGGATTCTAAACCTAAAGGTACGGTATTATTTTTACACAGACACATCGCTCATATACAAATACAAATTGGCTGTAAAAAAATAGGCATAATAACTAAAACAATGACCCTGTACATGTAAATTAGTAGCTACACAATGTGGATATTGAGCAATGTCAAAATGCTAAGAAACTCTCCAGTTTCCAGTGTTATGTTTAGTAAAGTTTCGGCTCAATTTAAATATTTAAGGAATAGTTTGACATTTTAATATAAACCTGTTGTTTTAACACTTTGGTTTTTGTACGGATTAAACAAGCAAGATATAATGTGAGCTTTAGAGGTTTTTATACCTTCAAACAGAGACAGGCAAGCTAACTGGCTGTTGGCAGTAGATTCATATTTATTGTACAGACACGAGATAGTCATCAATCTCCTCAACTAACTCTCAGCTAGAATGCAAAATGAGCATATTTCCCAAAATGTCAAACGATTCCTTTACGGTTATTTGGAGGACTTGCTTCAACCACATAAACGTTATTTCAGCATTTTAAATGACTGTAATTTGCGTTTTCAGGTGGCAATAAGGATGTGGTCAGTGTGGCTGTGGGAGTGGTGGGATGTGTGGTGTTGACAGTGATGGTTGCACTGTTTGTTGTGAACAGAAGAAGAACAAGTAAGTTCTCCTATACTTCCTGACATGATAGGAGGCATCTGGTGAAATCACCATAATGGAAAATTGTCACATTGTCACCCATACATGTCATTTCCAGGCATGTGCACATAAACACATGCCACCTTGCACAACTGTACTTTGTGGTCTTTGAGACAGACAGATGTGCTAAGATCCTACAAGTTCTGTTTTCAGTGTTCCTCACATGCTGGGAATTGTTTTGCAAATATAGAGTACTGAGTAAATTACGATAATCCATCCCTTAGATACATACTGTATTGATTGCATTACAGCTTCAGAGGAAACCTTGAGAAAATCTACAGCGGTCTGCTTAGAACTTAATATCTGTGTTCTCCCCATGTTTGCATGGGTTTTGCTGGGTACTACAGTTTCCTCCCACCATTAAAAGACATGTATGTTAGGGTTAATACTCCTGTCAGTGCCCCTGACCGCTTGCACTGGCAAAAAGAACTGGAGTTTATCCCGAGGTGCTGCACTGCAGCTGCCCACTGCTCCTAGTGTATAGGACAGGTCAAATGCAGAGGACAAACTTTATTTCAATGTAAGTGAGTGCTGAGAAATGACAATAATGAAAATCTTCATCTTAATTTTAGACAGCCAGCTGCAGTTCTCTTACCCACCAAGTACCAACAATGTAAGTTAATTCTCTTTCAAGAGCATAAAGAAAGAAATATTATCCTGATGTCATTTTTGACCACTGAAAGTTAATGAAAGCATGTGCCTGTGTGTTTCTTCAGGTTATGAACACGGATGACGTAATCTACTCTGACATCATCTTCCCTGTTGGCTCAAACAGAGTGTGTGTCCATGAGTATGACTCAACGGAATATGCCTGTATTCGGTACAAATAGTCTGCTGTCCAACATTTATATTGCAGCATATCTTTTCTTTGTTTATGAGCTTCTGCTGTGCCAGTGCCATGTATTTTGATACTGTGAAACAATTTGCAAAAACATGCTATTCTGTTACTATAGCTGGTAATCAAAGTAATTGGGAACCTGACAGGTATTTTTCCCTTTGACTTAGTCATTTAGTATTTTAGCTTTTGGAAGCTGTTACATGTTTTTGAATACTCTACCTCGATTAATTTCACTTGTCTTTCTAGATTCGATTTTTAAAAAAAAGTAATGTAGCATGTATTACCTGCACCCCTATCAGATGTAGAATTAAAAGGTGTTGTGAATGGTTGGAGAAACAACATGTTGTACGTTTGCATTAAAATTCAAATGATCTGTAACATTAATCATCATTTATGATGTTTATGATTGTCTTCTTTGCAAAACCTGTACCTGTATACAAGTCTGCAGGAGCCTCTTTTATATCACAAGAACTTGCGAAACAGTAGCTGAAGAGAGTCTAACTAACTGACTAACTTGTGTATATCCTGACTTGTGTTACCTTTCTCTCGCAGAGTGTGGATGAGTGTGTTCACGTTATTTTCCTGCATGAACTGAATGTTCAACATCAAGGTCAAGAACATGATTAAATGAGAATCTTGAACACGCCTGTCTCATAAATTCAGGGCAGCAGTGAGTATGAGCAAAGATTGGGGTGTTTGCAAAGCCTGTTGAATATGGCAAAACAAGCAAATTTTTCTACACTGACTGTGAGTCTTTTTATTAGCTGACATCCAAAACAGGCAGCTGTGGTTAAATGATGTGGTGGGAGGCAATATAGCGGGAAACCAGAGACATGCAGACCAAAGGACACAGGATTAGTTGCATAAAATTAGTATTTTTTAATGGTGTTGCTTAGTGACATGGCCTTTTTGCAGGTCAATGGTGTATAGGTATTCAGTGCAAAAATTTCAGCTGGCCGAGCCGCCAATTGTATCACTTAATTTTGGGCACAAATCTGCCATTTTACCTATGCAAACATGCTAAACTCCATTTTGTTTGGAGTATACTGCTGGATTCATTCTTCAACTCTTTCTACTTTCCACTGCTAGTACACACACACAAACACACACACACACACACACAGTCACAACTGCACACGCATACACACAGTAACACACACACACACACCCACACACACACACACACACACAGCAGGTGAGAGACTGCCGGAGCCGGTCCCAGTGTTGCCCTATTTGCATTTTAAATGTTTGCAGCCAGCCCCATTACTGTGTTCACAGTGCAGTGCAGCACAGCTAATCTACACACCTAAGATGTGTGATTGGCTACAGTCAAGAGTCTGAGGGGGTTGAAGAGATGGTGAAGACACAAACATTGACAAGAAAATGGGAGATGAATACAGATAAGAGGCCATACCCGGATAAGTCAGAGGCCCTCATTACATATCACATGAAATGAAAGCAGATATGCTAATCAGATTCTGAGTGTGTTCGTTTTCCTGTTTTCGTATTTCAAAACCAGGATGATTTTGAAGGGTTGAAGTAGGCATCTTTTTTCTGCTATTTGTTTAAGGGATTAAAGTGAGTAGGACATGAAGGTAAAAAAGGGGATGTAAATGACAGAGAGAACAATGAAAAAGCTTTTAAACGTTACAAAGGATATCAAAGTACATAACATGTCCCTTAATCCAAAATCAAAGTAGAAGATCTGGGCACAATGTAGCATAATCAGCACATGTGTAGTATGCACATGTACAGTATATTTCAGCAATAAGGCCTTTCTACAAGGGCAATGAAATGAAATTCTATTCAGTTGTCTCTGAATTAATAAGAAATTGCACTAAAAGCTCCTCTACTTGATGTTTCTTGGCCTTTTTCATGTCCGCCACATTGAAATCATGTATAAAGAGTAGCTTTTAAAATGAGTAGGTGCACGGATGGTTTCAGTGTGCAGTCTTAATGCAATTTCAGACACTTTCTTTGACCTTTCCTTACAATACATTTCATCATCATCATCATTTCAAAATTCAAAGAGAGTTTCAGGTAATAACGTTTGTCTTTGACTCGTTGCTTGTATTTCAAAAATTTCAACAGACTCTGACTTCTAGGTCAAAGATGGCAGATCTGATCATTCACGCAAACATTACCATGCCTTTTAGCAAGCGGGTGTCTATGCATTATCTCAGCTTGCCATATCAGAAATACAAACCAAAGTGGTGAAATTGTGCCCATTCTATTGTTACCCCCCACCACACACATACATCCCTTCACACACTCTCATTGTCCAAATAGCTGATAAGCTTTAGGTCAAAGCCTTGAACCCCAGTGAACTCAGGCACCAGCTTGTCTGCCAAGTGCTTGGAGTGGACGGATCAGTGGGGGCCAAATGCTGTCGTCCCCTGGTGTGTGAGTGTGTGAGTGTGTATGGGTAAAAAGCCATAGGATTCAGGTCTACAGTAGGGGCCCGTGGGGGTTGGGGACAGTCACTGGGATTGTTGTGTGTGTGTGTGGAACAAAAGGCCTTGATTACTGAAATCCTGCAAAAGGCAGGAGAGGAGGTGTTAAAAGTGATACAGTGGAGAAACAAGCAGACCTGGAGCTGAGGAGCCTTCCTCTCCTCTCATAAACCTCATGTCCACACCCTGTCTGCACATTTCCACTCTAATCCACAAACTAGCCTTTATTCTGTCTCTACAGTGCAGTCTGGAGACCTAAATGCTTAATCAAAGTGGTAAAAGAAAGGGAAAGTTTATTGTTGAAAAAACTTCTGTTTTTCTATTGTGCAAATTAAAACTGGAAAATGTTTAACAAGCAAAAAAAGTTAACTACCCACCTTGTGTATTTTTGTGCAGCCTCATAAAAATAAAGATGGCTTATTTATGAGCCAAAAATGACCCTGGTTGCCCTTTGACGCCAAGAGCACTTGACAAATAACCTTGAAAGTGAACTGTTGACATCTTGCAGTTGGCTTTGACAAAGAAAAGCAAAAACGTGTTGATAAAACCCAAAGCACCGATACTTGTTAACCTACAGGGCTGCCTCTGTGTTCTTATGGCCCATGACACATTGGCTTTTGTTAACACTTCACATTGAAATTGACCCTGGCTGTAGTCTACTGGAGAAGGAGGAGGAGGAGGAGGAGGGAAGAGGGGGGAGGGAGGGGAGGGGGTGTTTCTTGAGGCAAAGACAAAAAAGCGAATCGACGATTGACAATTTCCTGAAGGGAGGTGCTGCTTATCACTCCCAACATCTCCTGCGCTCACCGGAGGACAGGACACTCTGTGGAGCTCTGAGCTGCGCACACACAATGGACTGAAACTCCCGGACAGAGAGCAGTAGTCTATTGTCAGCTGTGAAACCCTCCGCCACAAATAAGTGACTTCCTTCGAGACACAATTTAGTCTCTGGACGTTCAGGTAGTAAAATAGTTGTTTTCGGTATTATTTGCGTTGCAATTAACGAGGAGCGTTTTGTTATTTTTGTTATTGCGATACGCTTTGTATTCTTGTTACTAAAATAAGTGTTTGGAATTACAGAATCAGTCGTGGCGCAGCACAAATTAGGCCTTATTATTGTGCGTAATGACTTGGAATTAGGTCGGAATTATTTGTATTTAGTTTTGATTAAACCAAAAAGTCTTCTTTGCAATTACAAAGTCGTCTTGAAACATAATTATGATCTAATTCCACTGACTTCTGCTTAAATTTAATTTGTGTTAGGCCTAACCTCACACACCCATAATGCTACATTAAAAAAGGTTAGATTTGGGTCAATAAGGTGAGTAATAGAGACAAGTGTGATTTAAGTACCTCATGGATTAATGCAATTCTTGTGCAGGAATTAAGTGCAATAATTTAGGCACTGATGAAAAGTTTATTTGGTTTTAAGTCAAAGCTGCTTCAACAGCATTTTAATTAAGCAGCAGCAGCTGTTGTTGGTGTGTGAATCGACCAGAATAATCTACACAATCTAGTCTGCTGTTAACAGAATCATGAACAAAGCCCTTTCCTTGATGTTTCAGGATTTATTTCTGTACGCTTCTCAGAATCATTTGTTTTACAGACATCCCGAGCTTTCCTCTCCCACTTTGCTGCCTCTAACCATCTCTTCCTCCTCTTTCCTCCCTCCAGCTCTCATCAGATATGATTCAGAGGAACGAGGTTGTGCTGTCCGTTCTGGGGGAGCTCCAGGAGGCCACAGAGAACTCTGGCCTGGATGCTCTGACCAGAGCGGCCCTGGAGGTGGACCAGGTCCTTGCTCCCTTCCAGCTCCCCAGGACCCCCTGTCAGGATTTCCCTGAGTGGGAAGGCGTCGATGACATAGCTCATGGCCTGTACCCAGCCGATGCTCCCGGAGGCCTCCTGCCACTGAACTGCAAGGGAGAGGGCAATATGCTGTTTGATGCAGTCAGCATGTTATTAGTGGGCAACACTGGACTTAGCTTGGAGCTACAGGTGAGCAGTGATGGTTTATAGTGGAATTCACAGTAGTACTTTTGCTGATACTGGTGCACATGCAGGGAGACTTAACTGCAGATCCTTATGCGTTAAATCAGAGTTATGAAGTTAGTGCTCCTTGAACAAAATACTTTTTTGAAACACCTACAGACTTTTCTTGCTGTTTATCTGGCTGCTGAATGATTGGGATATAGGAATGTTAATCTGTGAATACTGTCCCCAACAGGTACGGACAGTAGTGGAAATGGTGCTGTGGAAAAGATACTACCTATCTGGGATGATTGATTCAAAAATGATGCTCCAGGCTGTTCGCTTCAGCCTCTGTGCCGAGGAGTCTGAGGACATGCTGAACTTGCCTGTAACCGTCTTGGAGGCCATATTTGATGCAGATGTGAAAGCGTCCTGCTTTCCAGGCTCCTACGCCAACATGTGGCATGTGTATGCCCTGTCGTCTGTCCTACAGTTTAACATCTACTCCATCTACCCCATGTTCAACCTCAAGATCAGACCCTATTTCAACCGAGTCATACGCCCAAGGGCCTGGGCGAAAGACTCTGAGACACTAACCCTCCATATCATGTGGTCTGGCGAGCTGCAATCTGAATCCTTGTTCAGGCCCAACCATTTTGTCGCACTTGTCCAGACAAGTGACCTCACTATTGGGAGCCCTGACAGCGAGCAGAGGTCCTCACCCACCAAGAGTGAGGAGCTGCTGAACCAGGACTCGCAGCTTTCGTACCCCAATCTGAAGGACAAGTACAACATCACCAAGAGGACCTTCTACCGCTGGAAGAGGCAGACGCAGGAGCACTGCAAAAAGTCAGCAGCCAGGTATGAGGCAAAGCATTTCCTGCAGGCATGCTACTTGGAAGGTAAGCTTGTCCCCCTGCACCAGTTTAAAGAGTTTTTCCCTGAAATCTCAAGGTCGTCCTACTACAACTGGAAGCACGAGCTCCTGAAATCTGGAGGGAACTTCTCTACCTCATCTTCGACTGGAGAGATAAGTCCTGGAGAGAGCACAGAGCAGGAAGCCTGGTCTTCGCCTGAAGCAAAGCAGTATGAGCCAGACCACCATGACAGCGTGGCCAGTATGTTTGGCCTCAGCCTTGGCAAGCTGGATATAGAACGGGCCCAGAATGTAGCTCATATGCAGGAAGCCAAGCGCTGTCTGCAAAATTGTATCGCCGTGAACACCTCCTTCCCATTTAGGATCTTCAAAAGAAATTTCCCGGGGATCTCCAGATCAACCTACTACAACTGGAGGAGAGAAGCAATGCTGTTCAACAGAGGTTATAAAACCAGTGCTGGTAGCAGTGAGGACAGCTCAGATGCTGACAAGAGCCAAAGTCCAAAAAGTCTCTCACCAGTCCTGCCGAACACCAACCAGCCTGTCATGCCCAGAATGAGGATCTGCAGGCGAAAACACAGAAGTTTCAGACTGGCATACATGAGTAAAAAACAGCTCAGAGATGCTGCAAAGCTGCATGTCCAGAAGTCAAAATGGTCCCTGACAAAGTTCAAGCTCAAGTTCCCATCTATGTCCCCCTGTTTCTACTGGCTGTGGCGGAGCAGTCAGAACCGCAACAGAAAGAAGATGACGGTCACCCAGAGTGTAGAGATCAACGTCCCTACAAACCTGGTTAACACCACTACAGAACCCAAGATAACAGAGATGCGGATGGATAGTCAGAATGTACTCCCATTTGTTGAGAGCCCTAAGTATCTAGAAAATTCCACCATGCCCTCCTTTGATGCCCCACATTCAAAGCACACCCTCCAAAGCAAGACGCCGATTGATGAGCAGATGTTTGCAATGGATGTTGTGGCTCTGGCCAACTTCAAGGCCAAGGCCAAGCTGTTCCTGCAGCAACGCTTCGAGGAGAAATCCTTCCCAACCTTTAAAGAATTCAGGTCTTACTTCCCTTTCACTCCACGCTCGACGTACTACATGTGGAAGCGAGCTTTGTATCATGGGGTGTCACTGGTTCATGGATAAACGCACAAGGTTTTATCCCCTTTAAATGGCTGTTCAGGAGCAAAATGAAAGCTTTGTTGAAAGAACTTCTTGACCCCAAAACTTAACTTTCACCTTTGTGCTACTGCATCCTGTTGTTAAATACTACCTACACATTGCTGCATTTGGACTTGTTTTCATGTTCTAAATAACTGTTGGCTTAGCCAGTGCAATTGAATCTAAATGCATTGTGTCCTCTGCCCCACCACCGCCACACATTCCTCCCCCCTGGACATTTGCACGTGTGTGAAAAGAAACTGAGTTGTGGGTCCGTTTAAACCCTGCATGTTGCCCTCCAGGCAAAAGGCAGTTCAAAGCTGCTGTTTAGTGGCATTTTGTTTGAAGCTGTTCCTTCTTCATTCTCTTTTAATCCCTGCTAAACATTGTACTCGGGGCCCCTTATTTTTCATTGTAGCATGATTGTTAATTCTTAAATGTATGCTTTTTGTTGATGTGTGTAATATTGATCTGGGAGATTATTGGTGGTTTAATGTTTTTTTGATTCTTTGAATGTAAAGAGCAGCCAGTATTTGTTTTCAGAGATGATTTACTCCTGCAAATGTCCTCTGTAATCAGGGTTCTAGTGCTTTTTGATATTTCTGCCTTTGGATTGTTGAATGTACTCACCTCATGGTTACACTTGGTGCGCCAAAGTTTCGGTGGTTATCTCAAGGTTTTGGCATTTTAATGACCTACTTTTAGAATGCCTCTTTTTCTTTTGATATTCGACACTATAAACTGTGAGTTTTGACACACTATATTTGCACTAAAATAGTTCTCATCACACTGTTGAATGTATTATCTTAACCATTGTGCACCTTCTGGTTAAGATCCCTAATTTTTCAACAATTCTATTTTTGAAAAATGTTGTCATGTTTCTATACTTGAAAACTGAATATAAATGAAGATATTTTTATTTTTTGTACGATCCTTCATTTCAAAACTACCTATTTCCCTAAAATATTGGGAATGTTTGCCATTATAAGCTACTTTTGTCTACTATTTTTCAGCAAGTAAAACAAAGTTCCAGCTCCATATCTCTCCACACAGAAAAATGTGTTTTGCAGGTAAATCTGCCACTGTAACAGCAGTTTGATTTCAGTTTACAGTTTTACTTGGTGTATTTATTTTTCTCATGCATTACATGTCTGAAATTGGTATCATTGATACCGGCAGCCTGCATTATGCCCAGTCAGTAGGTGAGGAAATATGTACTGTTAGGCTGTAAATCAATAAACTATCAACCAGTATCAACTTTTTGCTTCATTTTTGTATGATAAGTCCTCATATCATGGGCTATTTAATACAGCATTTTTGATGGTAGGTATTGCACATGACCTCAGGAGGTGGTGCTTCTCTATGCCTGCAGTGCTCAGATATGTCGGCTCATTAACACAATCCATCCCTGACAAATTGTTCGTTTTATGCTCCATAACAGACAACTGTAAAACATCTGTAATTTTTTTTTCTGAATCAACTAGTTTCTATTCCAAGTCAGGGAGCTATTGTGATGCCAATCTTCTCTAAGTGCTTCTAATCTCATGCCCCATCAGTTACAGCTTAACACATGAAATTGTTTGCATTAGTAACAGAGAAACAAAGAGCAGACAAAGTTTAATCACTGTACAACCACAGACAAATGTGCAAACAAGCAGGTCAAACCAAGCCAGTGGCTAAAGAATAGCAATGATCTTTGAGACTGGTTCTCTCTCTGTCCAGCTATTGTGCTCATGCTAATGAGGGTAATGGTCAAGAGTGGGAGGGATGGAGAAGAGAGAGGGAGAGAGAGGAGGGGGTAATTGTATGCATGGGTATAGAGGTGTTTGAGATAAGGCCAAGAACACTCAAGACTTTGGGGGAGGGCTAGAGGTGCAGGGAGAAGGAAAGGGGGGATCTGTGATTTAGACTTGAATAGTTAAAAAAACAGGATTAGAACCATCACTTTGATCACAATGAATTTCACATTCAGTGACTTGTGATTAGTGTCTAAGAGTCTCTCTTAGACACTGAGGCCTTGGCATAAGGAAATATTTGATGAGTAGAAAATTTTAGTAGACTTCCTTGTATTTAGCTTTTCTATTGTATTACAACTGTATGTCCATGTATGTGAGCAAACCAATAAGAATCAACTAAAGTGATCACTTAACTTTTTGAGATGAGAGTTTTGGAACATTGTGGGGAAAAAAATCTCTTTTTACTTTATGTTTTGCATCATGTTGTTAACTTTAGGCTCTACTTGAGTCTGAACTGAACTGATATTTTATCAGCTTGATTTCAGTGTCACTCCTTTTTCTTCCCACACATCAGGAAATGTCAGCTCTAGTTTCAGTCACATTTCATTGAATGTGCAGATGATCACTTCCTTTAACTTTAAGCAAATTTTCTCACATTATAGTAGAATCTGATTTTAATGTTTAACCAAAGTTGGATCTAACAGCTGAAGTAAAATGTTGTATTATGGACACATCATTTGTCATAAAACTGGAACACTTAATAAAAGTATCTGTGTTTTTTCGCTTAAATTAACATGAAAATACCACAAGTAATTAATAACATATTAAACTTTAAAGTTTATTTCACATTCAGTGAGTCATGTGATTATTGTCTAAGAGCCTCTGAGGTAATTGACCTTGGCATAAGCAAATATTTGATGAAGTCTTCGGTTGTTTCTTTGCTTGTGGGTCTGTTTGCCATCTCTGTCTTCATTACTGTATGATAGAAGGAAATCTCACTGGCACTGAGCTACTCTACATTGTTTATCTCAAAAATAGCATGAAAATAATGAGGGTTGGCAGGTGGGAGCTGAAGTCTTCAAGGATTAGCATACTGCTGTTGGTTCAGAAAGACAGAGCGATAAAGCAGAGAGGCATCTCAAGGATGCCAAATTTTCTCAGTAAACAAAACAGACCTGTGGGACTATTTAGGCTTGCGGTTTGCTGCCAATTAACCTCTGATTGGAGCCAGAACTCAGAGGAACTCTGAATTTTGACCTTATTGTTGGCAAAGTGAAGAAGAGGAGAAGCTACAAAGTAAAACATTTCTGACCAAAAATTTTGGAAATCAGGTGACCGTTTCAGATCAATAAATGCACTCATAATGACCACACCACAAAACAATCAATGTCGAACAGGACAAAAATATTTTCCGTACATTATATACAACTTACACATATTTACAGAGGACAGTTTAAGTACATCTTATATAAGGAATTATTCTAGTAAGTTCTTTTGTTTCAAACTTATACACATAAACAGACATGCTTGCAATTTGTCCACCAGGTGGCAGTGGTTTGCTTTATAAGATGGGCTCAGCGCTTCTGGTTGTCTCCATGAAAGGGCTTACTTCAGGCACACACTCTCTGAGTTGGACACAAAATCAATGTGTAACCGCACAGCTCAGGGTGTGCGGTTCAGATTTCTCTTGAGATAAGTCCATTAATAAACATAATCCAACACTACAGCCAGTAATGCATAAACCAGATAAGGTCTTGGAAACAAATTGTTTAATGACAGATTAAAGACTACAGGGAAAAAGACAAAGAAAAAAAAAGATGAGAGCACTTTAAGAGCTCCAGTCAAGGATTATTTTGTGCCACATCATACCAGAACACTTTGCAGATGTTTATTATGTGCTAATATTCCAAAACTAAAATAAGTTTGAATTTAATTTTTTCCTCAAATGCCAGCAAAGCCACCAGGAGAACTAATTGCCTGTCTCATAAAACCCAGAAAACACCAGAATTTTTGTTCTCTGGTCCAAAATAAATAAATAAATAAATAAATAAATAAATAAATAAATAAATAAATAAATAAACAAACAGAGATGTGTGATCATGCTGAATCAACTGAATACATTTTTCAGTGATGTCAATTAATTTTGCTTATACATTGTTCAAGCCTAAATATACATTATTGTATCACGTACAAATAACAAACACGGCCAGCCATGTAGAGACACTCTTCAATCTGTTCTGAATTTTCTTTTAAAACACTTTTAACTTGTTGGACGTCAGTGGATGACTCATTGTCTGAGAGTGCCATTTTCCAAATAAACCACTCAACTTTCAATCATCACACAATCTAAATAATATCCATGTTTTTGTGATTACCAGCTGGCGAAGCTTAATGTGATTCAGCAACTTGTCACATGAGGTGACAAAAACAGAACACAGTGCATCTAAGGTTTTGCCAGCAGAGGCGGATGCATATTTCTTGGGGATTTTAAGTTTTGAAACACAAGCAAGTTAGCTGAGTTTCAACCAGGGCTCTCACACAGGGACAATGTGGCTATATTTGACTTAAAAATTAGGTTAATGTGAATTCATTTCTCTCAAGGTGCATGTTTGCTTGTGAAATGGGATTTTGAATTGTTCATGTCAGTCGGGGAGACAAGAAGCTTTTTGTGAATTTTCCATGAGTAATGTGCAATTTTTATGCTTAATTATGCATAATGTTGTGCCTGTGAGTATGCTCTGACCTTGAAGGCATGCAGGAGGATTTTGTTAATGCAAACCTGAGGAGGAAAGCATTAGTTAATTCAATAAGAAAGTATTATTTACTCATTGCTGCCTCATATTGCTCGAATCAATTTCCTCTAATATTTAATCTGATTTACTGTAGGTTTGCTGTTGTTGTTGCATCCAACACCTCCCATTTCATCTCTTCGCAAATAAACAAACACACTCTCTCACACTCTCACACTACAGCTTCTGATCAGAGACCTGCACTGACAAGTAAATCAATGAGTGACTTGTTTTTTCTCCGTCAATTGTTTCACTCTTTGTTTGCACCGAATCAATAATTCTGTGATGCTTTTTTGCTGATGAATGGACAAAGAGAGACAGAGAAAGTGTGTGTGTGTTTGTGAGGGAGAGAGGGTGGGGTGAGGGGGTGGGGTGGTGGGGTTGTCAGTGTATTAACAGAGCAGTTATTGCAGCTCTGATCCCAGTTGCTGTTAGTGCACCAGACCACATGTCGACAGATGGTAATCAAGGCTAAAGGTCAGATAAATAAGGGCCTTGATGGGTAATCCATGTTTGCGGTCACATAATCCTTTGTGTATGTTTGTTTTGTGGTCTTGTACAGTTCTACCACCTGTTCAGTTTTGATTCGACACAATCTGGTGAACGCCAGAGGCTTGATCTCTCAATGCACCATCCAAACTGTGAGTCAGAGAGCAGAACAGCCAGACTGCTAAGTTCAATAAGTTGGATATAAAGATAAGACGGTGGAGAGAATCTATCATCCATCTGTTCATCCATCCAATTACTTATCCATCTCAAGTTTTACTCTAGCATCTCTTTTGTAAAACCCCAGTGCAGTTAAGCAAGTAGGGAAATATTTATCATTGCTGTATCTATATTAGATGGTGATGTTATAGTGTAAGTAAGTGAATGCCTTATTTACTGATAAGGTCAAGCAGCTTGTTGACTGATGCAGTTGTCACTGGCAATGCATAATTATTGAGGAGTTTCGTATGTTAGCATCGTTATTCAAAAGGTTCTCTTCCAGATTTCTTAACAGTTTCATGATAGGATAATTTAAAAAAACTTTCTAACATGCATAGGCAGATGTTCTACAGGGCATCCCATCTAATTGCTAATGACTAATGCAAATATACCTTTATCTCCGTCATCTCCTCCCTTGCTGCTTGTAGCTACATTTTGCAGATCACTTTGTATTGTCTTCAATTTCCTGTCTTTTCTTGGAATACTGTAATCACAGGGTAACCCAATGTTAATCTCCGTCTCTATAAGTGCAAGTCAATGAAAGCTAAAGGGTTGTAAACTCATTTTGAGAGAAGAATACTCTGATTTCCTTTTAAGGTTTTACTACATCACAAGGTTGAGTTCCAATTTGTGCCAAATATTTAGTATAGACATGGCTAAGGCTGTACCTAGCTAGCTACATATAAAACCAACTTAGAAAATACAGTCTACATACATGATGCATCCTTAATAATATTTAATCCATACATTTGTTTTAATTGCAAAAAAGCTTTGGACTATGGGAACTATGTCACAAATTGTAGTAGGATTGCAGCAAGGTTGCAGCTTAGACGGCACTGACCCAAACAATCTAAGGGGGGTGTGACTGAGCAAACTAGTGAGTAGTACTGTACCAAAATCAACTCAATAGAATAATGTCAGCTACAACAACTACAACATGTTTTTAAGGGTGCTTTATTTTCCTAATGGTCAGTCTACATAAAGGATACATTATTTCTACCATAACAGAAAGTTTACTCCATTGTAAGGGCATCTTATAGCTCACAGTATCTCATGTTCTTTACTGGAAGGGCACTTCACCATGTTTTTTCTTTCATTGAAAGGGCACCCAATTCTGCACTTCAGTATGTTTGACTTAGGGGAATCCTAAATGGCACTTTTTTATAATTTTTTTCACTAGAAGGGCAGCCATACAACCTCCTGCTCACCCCATTACAACAGCAACTCATAGGGCGCTACAATACATCTTGTGGGGGTTCTTTAAAGGGCACTATTACATTTTCTTCCACTAAAAGGGCACTCATAAGGGCACTTTATCCTGATTTACCCATAACTAAGACAGCTATTACAGAACTTAGGTATGTTTTCTCCTTGTGTGGGCACCTTAGAGGGCACTTTTGCAGTATTTTTTGTCCTTGGGGGCACCAGGTCTGCCAGTGTTGCTTTGCCATGTCATGGCTCAGTAAAGCCTGGTCACTGGATAATGTGCTTAGTGTTGGCTATCCACCCTATCCATCATTTGATGGTATGAGGCCTGGCAAGTAGATGCCTTTTGCTAGCATGAGGCATGTCAGAGACTGATGTTGGCCCAACAGTTTTACCTTGCTTTGCAGGGTAGTGTGAGCAGGTGCAGGTAAAGAGGGGGATAGTTCTTGGATGCTGGAACATACTCAAGTGAAAGGCTACCTACTTGATGACCATGTCTCTTTCACTCAAATACAACTTAATTTTGAAACCAAAAAGTGTAACGTCAGAACTGTTTTCACCGAAACCTCACCTGGTTACACAATGATTGTACCTCATTATCTTCAATCTTATCTTGGCAGCTTGTTATGACGCCCTACCTACTATCTGTGCAATGTTTTTCGATTGTTAAATACTGTGAAACAGGCAGAATACAAACTTAAACTCTCTCTTTGTATAAGCATGTCTATTGCATGATGACATGCACTTGCCCTCAGCTTCCTACAGGGCTTGATGTTACTATGCCCTTCTGTGTGAGAGCTGAAAGCCAGATAACCCTCCTTGTCAAAATGATGGGAAAACTATCCTCCATATCCACTGCTAATGCCCTCTTTTGATTCCCCGTGTTAATAAGAGAGCCTTATTAGTAACCTCAACCTCACCAAATGAACCTCCCATAATGATCATGTGGGCTCTATTGTGAGCTGGTGCGTGTAAGCGCAGCTGTTGGTTCCCCTAATGGCTAATGTCCAGTGTTGTGATTAAAAGCACTGTGACCATGAACCATGAACTCATTTCAGCATGAGCTATTGTCTGCAGAATGAGAAGATAAGAGCTAATTGCTAGATTTTGTTTCAGCACAAGAAAAGAAGAGCGACGTATGGGGGAATAACTATGAAGTAGGGACAGGAAATTAGAGTTTGGGTAATAACTGGCTGTCTCCATTTGTAACTCCCAGCAAACATTTTAAATGGGAGCTTTTGCATTTGTGACAGCAGACTTTTGATTGCCAATGTCTACACAATTTCATACTCGTTAATATTACTCCCTTTATAATGGAAAGTATAAAGAATGTGAAATAATCCAGAAAAATACAGATTTCTTGTCTTTATGAAATGAGAGGACATGCCACGCGAGAGTTTAAATGTCTTGAACTGTCGTTGCTGTACTCCCACTCTACACAGCTGCAAGTTATAGAAGATGTAATCCTATTAAAGGGTTAAACAGACACATACTCATCATTTGATTTAGGAGCCTGCTGATATGTCTTCAAATAACCCAGCTTTATCACTTCTGCTCTTTCAGGTTTCACCTTCAAAGATGATAGAGTTCTTCTTCCGGAGTGTATGGAGCGAAGGTCAAGTACCTGAACAACAAGAACAGATGTTTTCAGGTAGTCGATAGTGATGTGTGCTTTTCTGAGATCAGCCTATTCTACCATAAAGCAGTAAAATGAAACAGTGTAACAATAAATGTACTTCATATGAAATTGTGCAGCAGCATTTCAGACGAAATGGAATACTTTGTAAATCCGACTTGAGTTGCATGAATCAAATCATCCCTTGTGTCGATTTAAGTCCTTTGCTGAGTGTATTAAGTGGAATTATTGCAGCTGTTTTAGTCATACAAAGTCTCAAGCTTCAGTCAGACGGCTTCAGGGTTGTAATAATTAAAGAAATTTACCGAACTAAGAAGATCTTAGATGTGTGCTTGGGGAAATACATTTTACCTACAAGCTCAGCCCTCTACAGTGCAAGCTGTCTTGTGCGAACTTGATTCCTAAAATTATGTGTGATGCTGTGTGTGTGTATGTGGAGGATTTCTACAGTTCGCACACACACAAATTTATGGGTTATTTATACTCATAAAAAATTGATTATTTTGAGGGGAATACTTCTATATTCCCTGCAAAATAATCCATAACCAAGCAATTATTGGTCTACTTTATAAACTAATTGATCCAAAGAGATTAGAAGAACATTAACATTGAGTCAAGGTCTTTTTTCTCTTTTGCTAATAATTGAAAAAAAGGTTTTTGCAAAGACTTTTCATTAACACTACAAAAAAAGGTAATCTCATATGCATATTGTCCTTAAAATGAGAAAATAGATAATCTATACTTCATTTTTCATTTCATGTAATTAAGTCAGTTTTAATTAGGACATTTATATTTAATCTAAAATCTTTACTAATTAACAGAGGCATCTATATCAAGTAAAAGTCATCTTCGAGGTCGATAAACTTTGACTTGTGCACTAGACGGTAAAGAGGTTATTGTATGATAGACTATTAATTCAATAGGATCAGGAAATACAGTTAGAAGTACAAAGGGGCAGTTAAAAGAGGAAAACACACATTTATTCCACCTGTGGTGTCCTTAATTCAGCACTGAACCTTGTCTAAACATCTATCAAAACATCATCTTATGCCTTTGTTTGTCTAGTATATTAACTGTGTATCCATGCTCATTTTCTTCTACTATTACTATTGCCAGCAGGCTGTGAAATTATAGATGATATAATACTGCAGCTCTAATAAGCATAAACATATACTGATGAAAATATGAGAAAATTAGATATACCTTAGAAGTACTTGTATGGTCTGTGTGTGTGCTGGAGCAAAGGCTGGTCCCCCTCACCAGGCTGAATTATAGCTGTGTCACTTCCAATCAGGTCTGTAATATTTCACACAAAGGCAGAGGAGTCCCAAATCCCTCTGTCTGAGTGCATTTGTTCATCTGCCTGCTCTAAAAGCAGAACTCTTTGATTGTATCTAGAGAATTGGACCCTATTGTTTCTTAAAATCACTAAGGAGGAAAAAAGACTTAAACTTTCCCATGTAATACAGGTAGATATAAATAAGATATTACCCTTAGGAGAAGCCTCTGATGTTTCTGATGTATTAAAAATGTGCTTTTGGAATGGAGATTTCACTCCATTCAGTTCTGGGCAGAAGTTGTAGGTGCTGATGAGGTGTGGTCTCAAAGTGTTAAAAGATAAAAGTCAGGGTTCCTGTTGGTTACGACACATGCTGAGCAGATAACGGATTTGTCTATATGGAGATCAGGGTAACTTGATATTTTAATGTGAAGAGAAAGTAAAGGATGGTTTGTGTAGATAATGAAGACACTAGGGCTAGCCCGAGTTTGCCGCATCAGCAAATCAGTGAAGAGTTTCATTGACTTCTTGTTCTGCAAGCCAGTGGGATTGGCATTGGGTTCAAAGTAGAGCAAAAATGATGGTCACACAACTAAAATCTACTGTTATTCTCCTTTTCCACTCACTGTTGGACTCACCAAATCATTTGGCTCAAACTATATGCTATCTGAAGCGAACTAAAGAGAAGGAACTAATTGATGCTATATACAATTTTAAGAGTAACAAATCCACTGATTGTATTGACCAGTCACTCCAAACAGGCATATTTCCCAACAAAATGAAAATAGCAAAGGTCATTCCTATCTATAAAAATTGAGATAGGCACTTTTTCTCAAACTATAGACCAGTTTCTCTCCTCCTCAGTTCTTGAAAATTTTATAAGAACTTTTTGTTCAAAGCCTTGATCATTTCATAGAAAAACACAACTTATTGATTGAACATCAATATGGTTTTAGATCTTATCAATCCACCGCAGCAACAGTGATGAAACTGAAATATCCACAGCAATAGAAAATATGGAATGTACTGTATAGGTTTTCATAGATTTAAAAAAGGCATTTGACACTATTGATCATAGATTATTAATGAGGAAACTCGAAAGATATGGTATTAGAGGGGTAGCATACTTATGGCTTAGTAACTATCTTGATAATAGACATGAGTATGTGCAAATAAACAATAATAAATCTGACCTGCTGAGGGTCACCTGTGGGGCTCCACAAGGCTCAGTTCTGGGTCCAAAGTTGTTTGTATTGTATATTAATGATATTTGCAACATGTCCAAATTGCTAAAGTTTGTTTTGTTTGCAGGTGATACAAATTAATTTTGTTCTGGTAAACATTTGGAGCAACCTCTGGATTCAGTGGAAAGGGAATTGAAAACTTAACTTAAAACTTAACTATTATTAAGTTGATATTATATTTAAATAAAACTACATTTTTACTACGTTCTTTTATAGTTCATACATTACCTACTGTGTGGAGGTTTGGTGAAACACAAAGAAAACAATTACACATCCAAATTTTATGCTATAGAAGGGAGCTATAAGAATTGTAACAGAGCTGATTATCATAAACCAACAAACATATTATTTTTAAACTCTACATGCTCTCAAATTTATAGATTTGGGGGCTTTAAAACTGCACAATTAGTGTATGAAGTAAAAAATAAGACTGGATCCAGAAGTCGTTTCAAAAGAGAGTGAGTCAGTATGAACTAAGAGGATTTTGCATGTTTACAAAAACAAAGATTAGAACAAATGCAAAACAAAGATATATATCAGTCAAAGGATTTGACTGATAAACTTAATTTGTGGAATAGTTTTGAAAAGGAAATAAAAATGTGTAATACACTTCATAGATTAAAAAATATATTTAAAAATAAAATGATTACACATATAAACTGTGGTATGAACACCGGTGTGTATATGAATTTTGTTTGGGACTTTTGGGTATATATAATTTACATATATAAAACTACATATATAAAACATATATATATATATATATATAGTCTTTGTCTTATTTTCCTTCTTTTCTTTTTTTTTCATTTTCAGTGAATAAATCTAAAGGGATCTTTACAAAATAATGGATGTAAAAAGGGAAGCTGTAATAAGCTAAAGTTCAGCCTGCATCTTTTTGGTTAATATAAACTTGTTTTGGTTTGTCAGTGCTTCAAAAGTAATGACTTATTATTATTCATTTATTTACATGTGTATTTGAGTTGTATAAGTTGAAAATTACCGAAATAAACTAAACTAAACTTTACCACAGAACGAAAAAGTGTTCACTGCTTAGCCTCATCTAAAAGTCATGAGAAATGAACAGCAGCTGCTTCTAGTCCATCAATATCCTCAGTCATCACCCGTAATTGATCTGCAATAATTATTGGAAGGAAAAGAAATACTAAATTAATAAGGGTTCACCAAGGATTTTGAATGGCTAAAAATGTAACATTTGATGGAAAACACTCCCCTATTCTGTAGTGGTTTGTTGTAAAAGTGCATAGTTCAGAGAGGTGACTTCACATTTCAGTTGTTTGTTCAGAATGCAGTCAGCATGTTGCTGCTCTAATGTAGCACCTGTTTGTTGGGTCTGGTACACTCGCTGAGAAATATGGCCCAGTAAACAAGCAAACTGTAATTTTCCTGGCTTGCCAGCTGCCGCACAGATTGTAGGCCCGTGTACGAACATACAGAGTGAGGTGGATTTAATGCAGGAAGCAGCATGATAGCGGAGAGCTCAAAAGGTGGGATGGGCAAATAGACGTGGCGAATAGATCTTAAAATAGATCTGAAACAAACTGAACCAACCAACAAAGTCAAAGCTGAAGGATCCCTCAGTTTACCTTCCTGCTGATGTTGACTTTTGTACAGAGTGTTGACTGACTGATATTTCTGGCCAAAAGTAAATAAAGTGAATTTTATGTACCATTAAAGTATATAGAAAACCATAGCATGGACATATTTCTTTTTAAAGTTTTTGATTTGAGGCCTACTTGTCTCACACATAAAAACTCCTGGTACTCAGCAGTACAAGGCTGCACAGTGGAAAGTATCATACTGTGTATATCTCTGGGACGCAGTTTTCTCTGTGTTTTCTCTAACACTGAATCTTGGTTTCCCCATGAGCACTGCTGGACAGTAATTGTTTTTTTATGTATTTTACAAAGGATGCATGCCATGTCTGGACTATGTTTTGGATTGCTTTCTTTCTTCATAGTGTGTATGTTTCTTTTACTGTGTATGTCAAGTTTTGTGCCCACACTGCAAACCAATTTCCCTCCAGAATAATAATAAAGTGAATCTAATCTAATCTAATTCAAACCATATTTAGTTTAACCTTGAAAATGCATCACCATTGTATTTTTAATGATCTACTGTATACTCCCATTTACAGCTATATCCAAAGCAATCATATGCAGTATGTGGCTATTTGAGTTGAAAATCTATTACTTATTTTCTGTATAAGTATTACTATACACTATAGCTCCAAGTGAAGTGGAGAAAACATTGAAGAGGAGAGAGTCGCTTTGTTTTCATTAACTGTAAATTAAATGGCATTTCCCCTGTGGGCTGGAACTTCAATCTGTCCTGATTTATTAGCTTTGGAGACAAACTCTGGGAGCCGTGCACCAGATGACCAACTGATCCCCTGGGCCAGGTCCTACATTTGAAGCAAGCGGCTGTAGCAGAGCTACGCTGCCATGTGTCCTATCTGAATGGGTCTTATCTGTCAGGAGAATATTGACTGCATTACTCATTATCAACCAAGAGTGTCTCTGCTGGTAAACTCACACTCAATGAAGTCAGCTATCAAAAGCAATACTCAAGAGAGTGTGTGGCCACAACCAGATGATCCCAGTGCAATCATACCTCTCTGTCTCTCTTTCTTTCTCTTAAATAATCTGTCTCTGTCTGTCTCTCCTTCTGTGGCTTTATAGCTTTTTAATCAAGTCTTCTCACTCCCTCACTTCTCTTAGAGGCGGAAGGCAAGGGAAAACAAGATAAGAGCATCAACTTCAGGGCCTTCAGAAACCAAGTTATCACTTTGCTCCAATAAAGATGATTCAAAGGAAGAAAAATAATAAACACACGAAGCAAGCCTTTACATGTAATATACTTTGAGAGCATGAAATTGTTTAGTATTGACTGGCAAGGAGCTAATAGGTCGAACTCTAAATTTTGAGCAAATACAACCTTAAAGGTAAAATTTGGGCAAATACACTTATTTTCTTTAGATGAGAAATAGATGAGAGGATCAACACTACTGCCTGTTAAATATAATGCTAGAACCAGAATCCAGTTAGCTTAGCTTAGCATAAAGACTGGCAACAGGGGGGGAAATTGCTAGTCTTGTAACAAAAGCAGCCTTCCAGCACCTCTAAACTTCACTAATGAACACAATTCATCTTATTTGTTTTATTTGTCTGTAGATTTTCTTAAAATGAGACAGAGCCGTCTCTCAGTTTCCAGTCATTGTGCTAAGCTAAGCTAATTGGCTGCTGGCTGCAGCCTTATATTTACCGTACAAACATAAGAATGGTATAGAGGAAAGTGTATTTCTGCAAATGTTGAACTACTGTTTAAGCAATTGCAATTATACTGTTTTATAGTACATGTCATTAGTTAGCAAAAACTTTCTGTCTACGCTCCCTGGGATCTAACTCAGAGTACTTTTTAAGCACTGTATTGTTTTCTCTGCCTTTCAAAAGTCTTTCCTAAAATCCCTTTGTTCAGCTTTTGATAAAGACATGACACATTTAGAATCTGATCCTTAATGGAATGTAATACCTCTGTTGCCTGTATTTATATCCTGATTTCCCCACAGAAATCACTGAACATCCATCTCGCCTTTTGTTGTCTTTTACCTGTTGAACTAAATAAGCAGTCAATTCTGGGAAGTGTGCCATGAGGTGCTCTCAGGAATTTCAAACACAATAAACAGGGTAAAGTTTCCTTTCATTTAGTTTGTTTTCTGTCTCATGACTATTCCTATCGGGTGCCTTTGTTCACACCGAGAAAGTATGATTTATTTGTGCTGCTGCATATCCACCAAGGCATCGTCATCTTCCAAACAACAGTGCGGAAGAACAAAGAAATGGCTTGAAATACATACCAATAAAAAAGAAAAACAGTAATGACTTTGGCTGTCAAATGAGTCTATTTTTTTTTTATTATCGTCACGAAGTCTGAACTTCAAAGAACTATCAGATTCCACTGTCTGAACTAAAAGATGCTAAGTCGCCATGAATAGCATCCTCCAAATGTCACTGAGGACGGTGCGGAGAGATAGGCCTACATACAAAGCTGCAGAGCGTATCAAAAGAGAATGGTAAAGGAGTCTATTGTTACAATTCGAGCTACAATATAGGCCGTCACAATGCCTACTCATGAGTAAACCAAACAACCAAAAGGAATAAGAGGATGTATGAAAGAGAGGCAGAAGCCTCCTTTCCTCATCCACTTCACAAAGCCTCCCTTTATCCTTCTCACAGCAAAAAAATGGGGAAGATTTTGAAAATGTTCCCATCTTCCTCCAGTCACAGTGATGCCTTCTGCTCTTTCAGGATAACAGCTTTGCCTGAACTCATTGCAGAGTCATATGACATGACTTGATACGATACAACTACAATACAATAATTATTTTCTATTTATGTGACATGCTATGTTTCATATCGTATTGGAGTGTTATGTGGTGCAAGAGGCAAACACAACGCTATTAAAGAATACAGATGTCTTGGTGTTTCAGTGGTTTGCTCTTTTGCCTTACAGTATGCTAGCTGGGTGTTTTGCATGTTCTCTGGGGATTTCAGTCCAGAGCAGGACTTATTCCTCAGCTGCTTCAATACAACACAATATTCTAGTGTAATTGACCCATTATAATTTCCTTTCTTTTTTGTGTAATTGCAGGAGAAATGTATATTTGAAATATAACACTTTGGTGTAGTCTGTGGGCCAGTACTCAGGCCCAAGCATATGATAATTGCATGTTTCTGTACATGCTTAATTTGATTACCAGCACTTCTTCCCTTTGATGACCTGTTCCTAAGGGAAGACATGTAAATGTGAGTCAGGGCATGTGTAGGTATGACAATGATACATCAGGCCAATACATATGATAGTTAATTGTTTACTTGAAAGGTATATAAGTACAGGTACTTGTGAAGATGACTGCTGTTAGGTTTCAAATGCACAGAACTGAAATGCAATTACCATATGCATTGCTACCATTTTCTTGTGCATTGTGAATGCAATGAAATCTGGACTATGCAGACAATAATAATTAGGTGGCCACATAGAGAGAGCTGGGTTGAGGTTTTTTTTTTTTTTTTTTTTTTGTCAAGACACTAGGGAACACCCTACTCTTTGCTATGAATGCCACAGGATCTTTAATGACCACAGTGAGTCAGAACCTCGTTTAACTTGTCATCCGAATGACAACCACAACAACATTTCCTTTGAATCTGTGTGCATTTAGGGAGCTGTTTCAGCAGATGGATTTTTTTTCCAAATGGGCAGCAATTGATTCACAATCACTGCATTCACCCAATGCGGAAATTTCTTTCCAAAGCCTATATGTAAAATGCACAATTAATCACACCCTTTGCAGGCAATTGCACAAAACCCTACAGACACTGCAACAGTCAACAAGTACAAACAACTCAATGCAGAAGCTAGTTTTGGACCCTTCTCCCAAGGTTCGGTGTGCTACATGAAAACTATTTGAGACAATGCCCCCTCCTTTAGTGGAGGTTTAGAAAACATAGTTCATTAATGTCTTGGTAAAGAGAGACATTTTAATGTTAAAATGAATGTTTTAATGATGACAAAATAAAGGAATCTTAAAGAGAAATGTGCATATATGTTATATGTTCTCAATAGACAGTCTGCACCAGTCTCTGGCCAATGTCTGGATCCTGATCTGAAATTAGGTCTGTGTTTTCACTTTCAGATGGTGGATGCTGGGTGGGGCATTGGGGTAAATTGATCCCAGATTTGATGGAAAAGTCCTGTGTTGCTCAGGGGGATCAATCCAGTGTCGCCTTTTGAAGATATAGCAACACTGTTTAGCATTCAAAAAGCAGCTCCCTCTGAGAGAACAGAAGAGTGCAAATAAGAGAATGGTTCATTTCTATGCCCCCATGGTAACACAAATGCACCCTATCAAAAAATCCCAGACAAAGGCACAGCAAGAGGGCCTGAGGCGTCAATACCTGTCCCTAAACCTGAAGCAAGAGAGTGCTGTCTGCCGGTCTAATTGGCAATCAATTTACACACACAGAAATTTTGAAAATTGAAGACCTTCCTTTCCTTCTTTCCTTGCTCCTCCAAGTGATTCTATTTGAATGGCAGTGTAAAATACAGGCACTGCGTAACCAATGAGAGTATTATTAAAACTGACTCATGCAACATAATTAGCATCACGTTGTTTTGAAATAAACAAGTCCATATGACATGCTGCTCTCAGCTACAGCAATGCAATTGATCAGCTATATCAAAAGAATGGCACAATGCTCATGTGATATTTGACATTCAAGAAATCAAGCAAAGGATTGAGAGAGGCTGCTGAAAGTTTAGTTGCCCAAAATTTCAACCAATTTATAAGGGTCAAGAGTGAATGTGTACCTCCCATCAGGGACATATGATGGAATGTAAGATACACGCACAACTTTAAATTTATGATGATGCTGCCACATGCTCAACCCCCCATTTCCAGCATTCAAGGTGAAATGCTAAGCCACTATCACCCCTTGCTGGATGTAGGTGAGCTTAGCGGAGCCACACATCTGGAGTGGAGTGAGGAGTCCCAGAAGCAGGGCTTAGGAGCAGCACGCTGCCTCTGCTCTAAAGCCAGGACAGTATTGATGCTAATGGGGCCGGGGCAGCACCGCAGCCCGCCACCTGTATAATCTCCTCTAATACTCTCACCACCCACGGCTGTAAACTTACTTTTCCATTTGCCTGAGTTATTCTTCCACACATTCATCATGTTCGTGAGGTGATACTCTCTGCGGCCACTTTTAGTCTAGAAATTTAAGCTACTGACACAGTAGAAGAAGTTAGGATAGAGAAGGAGAGAGATGATGAACTCTACACAGTTATGCTTTTCTATGTGTGTGTGTGCTCGTAGGTTTGAAGGTTGGGTCACACCATCATTTAAAAAGACAATATTTTCCAGCAAACTCTATCTTTAACAAAGAGTGTAACTTTGGTGAACTTTGAAGCTCTTTATTTAACCCTCCTTTGCCAGAGTATAAACTGCTCCACAAAGAAATACATGGTTTTTAGACAGTAATGAGAGAGAAATCAATTGTACAGCTTGCTAGCTCTTCAATAACTCTTATTTGTGATGAGAATCCTGAGAACAAAATAAGAAAAACAGAAAGAAGCCCAGATAGCTATTGTGACTGACTAGCGTGAGCATGTTCTTGGCTTACTTGGGTGATAGCTGTTGGCGCACTAATTCACCAAATAGCATTTTGAAGATGTCACTTTGGACTGTGAGATATTGTACATTTTCATTATTTTCAAGCAATTCGTTTTTTAAAAAAATCAACAATTAACCGACAATGATAACAGTCATCAAGCAGTTTATAGTTTATGTGTCAGCAAAATAAAAATTTATTTCTGCAAGTGTATATTTTTTGTGCTAAAATGTTGTCTCCTGCTTTCACAGGTGCCAGGAGAATGATCTAAAGAGTGTGAAATGGGGCAGATACTGTTTATTACCAAATGGGCACACCAGGAGCTGTTCCCCACTCCCAGGTCCACTGTTATTGCGGTCTGTTGATTAGCAGTCAATGGAGCAGGTAAGTGGCAGTCACTTGATGTTGTGGTAGAAGCTACAGACAATCCCTGCTGAGCTACAATGCCTAATATCCCCTACACACTTCTCTTCCTCGTTGAGCTCATGCCCATATGTGTGGTGCACACTTACGGCAATTACACTGATAAAAATGTGCTCACAACTGAGCTGAAAGGATTACTTTCTACAGTAAGTCAAAGCTTGGCTGCCGGCACATCCATCCTGCAGAGTCCGAGAAAAGTCAAGTAATTGAGCCAAGGAGACAAAATGGCCTCTTCCTACCATTACTGTTGTAAAACTTATTGCAGTAATGAGACTTCGTTTGATGAACAGACTTGTCTTCGGAGGGATCAAGGGATGTGGGTGGCACAGAGAGAACAATAATAATAATAACAATAATAATAATAATAATAATAATAATAATAATAATTTGTATAACACCTTTCATACAAGAAATGCAGCTCAAAGTGCTTTACAACAAAAGAAATTACATGCACCAAGTGCTTCACATTAAAAGTACATTAAAGGAACATAAAAACCTGTAAAAAAAAACATTAATGTAACATAAGATGGAAAATAAAACCCACTTGACAACATTAATAAGATAAAATAAAGTGAAAATACAATACATAGAATGTTTACGTCAGTGGTGGTAATTTGAGACTCAAGCAAAAATGAAAGAAATAATAAGAGAAAGAAAAGACAAGAAAATATATATTTTTTACTGTGTGTCTCTTGTATGATTGAAAAAATGACATGTATATAAAAATATTCAAATTTTAAATATTTAAACATCATATTGAATGCATATCTTTCTGTTTACATACATTGTTACATGTTGTCTGTTGTATGTTACAATGTCTGAGGATATCCCACAAGCCAAGAACAACTTGATCCACAAGTGTCTCTGTTTCATATACTTTCAGTCAGGAAAAATCTCCACTGCTCTGGACCTCCACACTTCTGCCAACACTGTTGTTAGGCAAGCTTTCAAACTGCTGCTAGAGAATCAGTGTGTGAGACGCATTGAAGAATCGCCTCCTCCCTGGCTGAATTGGTTTTCTCTCATCCTCATCAAAGAAGCAACACATCTAAAGGTTCAACCACTACAGCAATCCAAATGGATCCACTGCACATAAAAAAGCCTTCTAACACATGTTATACCAGTGTTTGGAGAAAGAGTTTGGTCTCTAGAGCAGGTTTACTGGCTACTGCAGTGTATGGAGAGGTTGGAAGCTCAGAGCCCACACAGAGGAGAAGAGCAGAGCATAGATGAGACCTTAAACTCCTTCTGAAGCCATGTAATACTTATAAACAGGAAGTGAACTAAATCTGCTTCAATAACAAGAAAAATTAACGCTTGAAGAAGCTTACAGATGCAAAATTCTGCAGCTACAACAACATGATTCTGGCACAAGAAGAAGAAAAAAAGAAATCAAGCAAAACTTTTACTTACTTTCTAAATAATACCTGTTCCAGACAGATACACTGACCCAGGATCAAGCCCTGTTTGAGGGTGGTGTGAATAAGTCAACAATCAATATCTGACCCAGATCTGTAGCCCTGCCTCAATACGGGTCTTTGATTGGAAAGGATGAACAAGGGTCTTTGTAATAAAGGTAGGATTACTGTACATTTATGATCTATTACATTATGGCAGATATTTATAGCAACTTCTGCTCAAGCTCAGTAAATATTAGCATTATTAGTATTTATTACTATTATTTTGGAATATGAGATGTGCATCACCCTGTTATTTTGCTGGTGTAAATATTTATTTTTACATATTTAGTAAATAAAATAGTACTGAGGGTACCTGTAATTAACTGAAACCTGGGAACTTAAATATATGTATGCAAGTTTTTATATAATTCTGTTGTTTAGCAATGATGTGTATGGAACTGCAGGCCCAAGTACTGTGAGAAAACCTTTCACCACTGTCTGGTGCAAATGATTAAATGCCTCGTTTAATGTGGGGGTATTTACTGTCTTAGAAATGATGCGAGTACTGCCAGCAGTTTTTAATGTCTGCATGTGCCTTACAGGCCCTGTAGACCACTGAGCTGGCTACACTGATGGCAAATGCGGAGTTAGTGGCCCCACTGGGATTTTGCTGGTCGCGTTTTTTAATTATCATTTAATGACATTATAATTACATTTTCGTGTCAGTGTGTCTCAGTAATTGTCCCAGTGGCTTTCAAAGTATATGGCTGGAAGAGCATTTAGAGAGATGGGAGAGCTGTGCTGAATAATCAGAATTAGGAAATGTGAGTAGGGAAACTGAATACAGGAAGTTCTTTACTGTAGGTAGTTCTAGGGATAAATACATTGTTTCTTTTATCAATTTAACAGATAAAAGGAGTCCTCCCAAAGTTTGAACAGGTGGCAAATTTTGTTCAGATTGGAGACAAGTGATACTGTAATGTAGTCTTTTGTAAACAATTGCATTAGTAATAATTTCACACCATGAACCATCGATTGTAACTGAAACAAGTATTCATTCACCAAAGACTGATCAGACCACTAATTATGCGAGTCACACTCCCACTCTAAATAACCTCTGTCACTCATTTTGCCAGTGCTAGTAGATTACAAGGAATGATTACATGCCTTTACAGATCTCCACTATATCTTTCAGTAGAATTCGGAGTGGGTTCATTAGGGTCAACAAACATGTCTTTTGGAACATGGGAGGAAAGTGAAATACTTACAATACATATAAATGAACGTCCATTACATTCAAGCCCTTGCCAAACGAGTTCACACAATGCTGATTAAGTCCATCACTACCAGGTAAATCTCTCTGTATTTCACAGCATACAGAGTCTTTAAATGTAGTGTTGGGTTTGACATTGGCTGGCTGGATGAATGCATAGTGTATATGCTCTATGGGCAGAGCATGTGCGCTAGAAAGATAAAAACCGGCTAACTTCCAGTTAGCTCTCTGCTAACTTGATTGGGGATTAAATAATCATGCAGCTCTACTACACTTTCTAAATGTTATTGGACCTAATGGATCAAATTCTGATAGTGAAACGAATCATCAATTTATCCACCGTTTTACAGCCACAACAGTAGCAACAGAGTAAGCTACTGTGGAATCTATGACGTAAGCACACGTCAACAGTGTTTTTGTAATTACTCTCACTGCCAGAAGGGGAAGACAAAAGTCCTGCACTCCAGCTTTCAGGGAAACATGAACACAGGCAAAACATGCAAACCCCTCAGAGAGAGATGCGTCAGTGCAGTATGTCTAGATCTCTGACTTAAAGTACACATAAATGGACATTAAGGTGCTTACATGGTGGCTGTCAGAACTGACTGACAGACAATATGGCTGAGACTTGCGGTGGTCTGCTGTGGTCTATGTTATCCATTGCATTTTGAGTGTTCTGTGCGGGTGGAGAGGTTGTTGACCCTGTAGACTCTGGCACTAAATCCATGGCCGAGATTACTGGCTTCCGTTATCAGGCCCCACTGAGCCACAGTGGAAGATTGCACATAAATCTCTGTGAGAAAATAATAAAGGGCTTGTTTTTCTCATCTCAAAGCTTTTCATCTTAGCCCTGAAAAACACAACCACCCACACAATCACACAGCAGCATGGACACAAGCAGACAGTATGCACAGAATCAACCACCCTGCAATCACACATGTATACAAACACACCTGCTCAAAAGAAAACTATTGATTGAATTTTTAATAAATTGAACTATAGTGAGGAGAAGATTGTGAGAGGACAAGTAAAACCCAATATCACGTCTATGAAGAAATTAAAACTGTACAATTGTTTTGTGAAGGTGTTGCAGAAAGCCGTCACACTTTTAATTCTAAAGGAAGAAGAACCATTTCAGTGTTATCGAGTACACAGATGACAAGTAGCTCTGAGGATGAGCTGGTTACCAGAGCGCGTCTTCACAAATGACTGTAGTATCTTCCAACTGTGGGGGATGATGTATGAATAGCCTGAGCCTGAACTTGGTGCTGAGTATACAGTACTGCCATAGCACAGCTGTGCTCAGGATCACAAGCTCTCTCTCTCTCCCTCTCTCTCTCACACACATGCAAATCTAGCCAATATGTGCCACCTGCACCCATATGGATCACAGCTGCACACACGCATGTGCCCACATGTGCAAAATTCACACATGGCTACACACACAAACATACACACATGCTTATATACGTTTAAGCAGTCTGTGAAATGGTAACCAGGGGTGAAATTACATTACAGCTTTTCCTCTTTCTGCATCCAATTTACAGCAAGCACAAAGAGATCAAATGAGGCATTGAAAAACTTAAAAATATGGTATATCTTTATCTTTTGAAGTTACTTTTCATGCATATACAGTATGTTTTCATGCAGTATAACCTTATGCACATGCTTTTTCATCTTCTGCAATTATTGCTCAATATGCTGGTTACCTGAATGCAAAGCACATTCAATGTATGATGTATAATATCATCTACTCTGACATTTGACATTTATTCAAACATATACACATCTGTTTCAGAATCTATATAGAACAGCTGTCAAGTTTGTATCCAGTTAGAAAGTGGAAGATACAGTACTTAGCGTAGCTTGTTAACGTTAGCATTGATTCCCAGTGAATGTTACTTTTCGTTCATGGGTTCTTAACACCAGTTGAGTTGTTGTCAAGCTCCTGCACACTCAGCACTGTCTTTGTCCTGTATTACACAAAGGTAAAACTAGCAGCGATGATTAGTTATGTAACCTCTGCGCACTTTATTTTACCCCATGATTTGAATTGCAACATGGAGTTGCATAGGGAGTGCCTGAGTCACAGATAAGGATAGGAAGCAGTTAACAATGTCGATCCACAGCTGGTTAACTGCCCATTTTTTGGCATTGTGGCAATTTCACTAACTATTTTTACTGCCTGCCCACACAGATATTGCACTAAGCAAATTACGAGGACAGACGCTGTCAGTCGGATCCAAAAATTCAGGCCCTCTTGAGATAATCATACTGAGCAATAGGGCACTATCACTGGAGATTTAATTTGAATGTCCTCTGTTTGGTAATTACAATTTTGTCCAAATAACTACACATGTTAAAACAAATATCAAGGATAAACAGTATATACAGGTTTAAAAAAAACGAAGTTTAAAATTTTAAATGTCAAAGTGGGTGTTCTTGTGCATCGCAACCAGCAAATCAGGGGTTATTTTCTGAAAAAAAAAAAAAATCCTGAGAGATTTTGGTCCATATTGACATGATAGCATCACGCAGTTGCTGCAGATTTGTCGGCTGCACATCCATGATGCTAATCTCCCATTATAACACATTCCAAAGGTGTTCTATTGGACTGAGATCTGGTGACTGTGGAGGCCATTTAAGTACAGTGAACTCACTGTCATGTTCAAGAAACCACTTTGAGATGATTTGAGCTTTGTGACATGGTGCATTATTCTGCTGGAAGTAGCCATTAGAAAATGGGTACAATGTGGTCATAAAGGGATGGACATGGTCAGCAATAATACTCAGGCTGGTACTGATGGGCGCAAAATGTGCCAAGAAAATATCCCCCACACCATTACACCACCATCACAGCCTGAACTGTTGATACAAGGCAGGATGGATCCATGCTTTCATGTTGTTTATGCCAAATTCTGACCTTACCATCTGAATATTGCAGCATCTTCTATTGTACAATTTTGGTGAGCCTGTGCAAATTGTAGCCTCAGTTTCCCATTCTTAGCTGACAGGAGTGACACCCGGTTTGCTCTTCTCCTGCTATAGGCCTCCTGCTTCATGGTTCGACGTGTTGTGTATTCAGAGATGCTCTTCTGCATACCTCGGTTATAACGAGTGGTTATTTGAGTGTCTTTGAGTGGTTACTGTTGCCTTTCTATCAGCTCGAACCAGTCTGGCCATTCTCCTCTGACCTCTGCCATCAACAAGGCATTTTCACCCAGAGAACTGCCACTCACTGGATATTTTCTCTTTTTCGGACCATTCTCTGTAAACCCTAGAGATGATTGTGTGTGAAAATCCCAGTAGATCAGCAGTTTCTGAAATACTCAGACCCAGACCACTTTAATCACCTTTCTTCCCCTCTCTGATACTTGGTTTGAACTTCAGCAGATCGTCTTGACCGTGTCTACATGCCTAAATGCATTGAGTTGCTGCCACGTGATTGGCTGATTAGATATTTGTGTTAACGAGCAGTTAAACCTAATAAAGTGGCTGGTGAGTGTATATATACTTGTCATACAAATGCTGTGATGATGTATGTTTAATTCCGAGCTTTGGACTCACACTCTCTCTAGGTGGGAGCTTCATGTAGGTGGGAGTCAATCTGCATTTCTGAAGCTTCTATTTCAATCCATTTAATATCAGGGAGGGCATGAAAAATGTGACATTGTGTTACTTCTAAAATTAAGGGAGCTTATTATAACAGCAGCATATCCAAATGAAATACAGTATGTGTGCTCATACAGGCGTATTAATGTGTACTTGTATATACAAGTACATATTGATATTTATCTGCTTGTGTGTGTAGGCTCCACATGTCCACATATTGGCATGTTTTCACACATTTCACACAACAGACGCCTTGCCTCTACCCTCTCTAGCCCTCCATATATGTGTGCACAGGGTCTACTGGGATCCCACAGAGTCAACAGAGCCAGACAGACCTCCATGCTGTGTGTCTGTCTGCCCACTAATCCTCACACTTTCCACCCCTCCTTCTGAGTTAGATATCAAGCAAATGAAATGAACACACATCCCCAGTCGATGGGCTTCTATTTGAAAGCACAAGGCATTAATGCGAGGCCCTTCTGCACTCCTCCCACACTCCACGGCTGAGGAGACAGAAGGGGGAAAAAAATGACAAGGCGGATCTCCCATGGGCTGCTACTCAAATGATAGATTTGTAGTGAAAGCGCTTCATGCTAGGCAGAAGCATAAGGATACATTTCATCACAAAGAAATGAGTGCTTTATACCCCAAATATGTTCTCTGCTGTTACTTAAATAATAAAAGACCTCCGTAGGGCTTGAAGTCCCTCTTGATAATGAAGCATGAAAGAATACTAAAATGCAATTATTTGGAAATGGCATTTTGATTCCCAGTGACAAGAAACATAAAAAAATATCTATTTTGCCAATGGTATCCAGCACCACTGTTGTAGCCGTTTCATTCTTTTATGTATACTGCCTAATGTAAAACTTTAAAATGTATGTTTTTATGTTATGCATGTTCATAGCAACACTGGCCAACCCAATGTGTAGGTAAAAGAAAATTGACTACTTTGTTGAAATGGTGCAGTACACAAAAGAGCTGGAATGAAGTGGAATATAAACTAGAGGTTGAGGTTATTAATCGTTGTCATCTCAGTTGCAGCACTTTTGTCTCACCTTTTAAGTAGCTGAGGCACATGATAAAAATAGCCGACCAAATGGAGAGGACAGACAGCTACTACTGTAAAAGTATCTTTGTCCTTGAAGTTAAAAATGTGCACAGTGCAACATACAGCACCACAAATATGTAGCCAAATGCAAATGATGTACTAGTAAGCTGAATTTACATTTGTGGGGATCGGTTACATGTTTTTCATGCGTAATGATGCATGTTCCCTTCATTCCCAGAGTTAATGGATCGTCTGCAAGCTTTCCTGCTGGACAGGTTCACTATATGAGCAATAAACCTGATGTGTGCTTTCTCCCTCCTCCATCTTTTGCTACCATCAGTTGGAGTAAAAAGCAACCTTTTTGCCAGAACCCCTGGACTCCATCAAGCAGTATTTTACAGTTAAGTGCCCTGTTAGCTGCCTCACAGATGCTTCGTCACAGAGTTCCACTCGACTTCAGAGTTCTGAGGTCATCAAGACTAACTGGAGCGTGACACAGCTGATGTATGTTTCCCACTCAATAATGAACTTTGACTTAGTTTGGTGATCATCTTCCAAATTCATAGACAAAAGTTTTCTATTAAGATGGCTTTGTTGTTCATTCTGACTTCAAGAAAACAAGATGGTGCAGCTCTAGCCCAGTGTCTTATGATGATGATCATGTTTTACATCCACTGCCAACATTCAGTGCAGGAAGTAATCTTTTATGTAGCAAATGTAGCAAATGTAAGGGTGTGGACGTCGGGGTGATGGATGGGCATGTAGCAGGTCCAACGTTCATGCAGGACTCCAGAGTTTGACTACCCATGATCTTTCCATAACCTTAAACATATCAGTTGCAAGTGGTAAAAAGCGAGAATTTGAAAAACTTGGAAATGGATGTAAACAAAACATTGGTGTTGAACATAATCCAGGGTTTTACAGAATTGTCCAATATCGGCATTGAGGATTGTGCAGCTCAATGCCTTTTCCCCTCCAACCCATCCTGGAGACAAACAACTTCACTTTTGTCTTGTGTGTACTTTGGCATGTTATGTAGAACATACAGCCTCCCCGAGAAGCTCCTAGCAGCTGTTCGTCTTTTATGGTGAAGGAGCTTGTGGCAAGACACTGTACAAACAACAGCCAGCACACTGGCTATGTGAAGCCTTCAAATAGCCAGCAGCGAGAGCTTCCTGCCAAGAACACGGCAACTTTAGGGGCTCTGTTCAGCGCAACAGCGATAGCAGACATATGGCTACATCTTGGTCAACACCTTGCCCTGTAATCCGTTACTACAGTATCTGCTGTAATTTCCTGGATCTCTCTGTGGCCCAGCAGACCTTTAGAGGATATTTCTGAGCTGATCCCTGACTGGACATGGGCATCCTTGGGTCCCCATTATGATACATGTTCATTTTAGAGAGCTTGTGTGATACAAAATAAAGTCTGACCTATTGTAGCTCTAGTTGATTACAGGCCCTCAGGTGGTGATTGCAGAAGGGGGTCATGGTGTTCCTTATAGGGCCAATGCGGGGGAAAGACTAACTACTTATGATTTGCTGTGCTAGCAAATATCATCAGTGCACTGTTTTTCTGTGGCAAAGCTTTAGATTTTGTTTTGGTTCATTAATATTTAATCGTGCACACACAAATTGCTTATGGCTGTGTGAGTATATGGACTTAAAATCAAAGCAAAATTTGTTTATATGTAGTTGTGTATGATATGCATGTTATGTGGATGTTCAATGTTATAATGGCTCCAGTTTGTATGTTTCATGGACCTCTGTCTCACAATATATTATAGCATATTCACTATGTATAGTATGAAGTTTTCAAAGGCTTTTGAAAGAGTCGCTTCTGAGAATTGTGGTGACTGAATATATAACTATCAATTTTATCCTGTATTGTCATAAAAAAGAACTTGCCCTTGATTTACTGTAATTGATCATCACAAGAAATATGGTTTGATCATATCGCCTCTGTTTCAAGGATGTGCAGTGTTATAGTGCTGCTCTTTATTAGATATGTGTAACAACTGGAGCAGGGGAGCAGACTTCTTCATTATTGTTCAACACTCAGTCAATTTCCATTAAAGAACTTCCCGCAGCATTAATAGATGAAACTCCTAGATTGTATCAAACCAATTATTTGAACAGAGTGTGGCTTTTAAAATAAATAAATCTACTTATTTTGCATTCAAATAAGTGCGAGATGCTGCGGGCTAGCCGGCAGACACATTGTAAACATTGAAACAAAACAGTGGTGACAGTGTGAGACAAAAACATAGGATTACGCATGTAAAAACAAAGCCTCTTAAATCGGGAAATGCTCAAAGCTTTTATCTCTACCACTTCTCCGAGTCCATATCTTTATTCCAACTGTTCCAAAAGGGCTTTCTGAACACTGTGAGAAGAGTTGGTGTTTGAGAGAAAATGAAAAGGAAATGGAAGAGAGCGAGAGAGAAAAGCAAATCCCACACCCCGCCCCCCCCCTTACCCTGATTAATTAGTTCCAGGTTATCCATGAAAGTAATACGCTGATAAGGCTTGGAACAAACAGAAGCCAATTACTAGCATTTCCCTGTGAGCTTAGAGCTCCTGCATACCAGCAGCACTGATGGAAAACATTTAAGGCTGGGTCTTGTGGGCTGACTGGACAGGTGTTGAGGGGTGTTTGCAACCACTTTCTATGCCTGGCAGCACACAGCGCGTCTTTTCATTATCGTGCCAAGTACACACCCTTATCAAGCTGTTTTCATCGATGATGGGAGATGAGACCTCGTATAAAAAAGCCATCTACAACAACAGCTGCGATTGAAGGAAACCTTGGGACCTAAGCTGTGCCTCAAGGACCACAAAAAGACTCACAGCACATAAAATACCACACACTCAAACATGCACACACTGTCTGGCTGAACATTTCCGCGTCTCTCTAATATCTTTATACTGCTGTGATCCTGCTGCTGCAACATCGTCAATACATCGATTCTGCTGCCACTATACTTCACAGGCACCCTTTGACCCGGGGTGAGAGTTTTTCTACAATATTGCTAACAGCTGGACAGCATGATTAAGAATTGATTATCAGCCGAGTGGTCTGCTAATGCATCATGTTCAATACCACAAAGTAGGGAGTTTTCAGCAGATCTCGTCTGTGTTTTTTTCTGTCCATTTCAGTTCTCTCAGAGTCTATAGAGTCTAAGAGTGTGCTTATTTTTTATTTAGAAACACCACAGCTATTTTAAATATCCATTATGTCCAACTTACATAACTCACTCAACACAGCTGGATGGTGCGCCTCCAAACACCGCATGACCTGACATTTTTTTAAAGAGCACATCCATTCTGGTCCTCCTTGCCATCATCATTATCCATTCATGCAAAACATAATAATCAAGTGCAATCACCCACCCTGCAATCAGCCTCTTTTACTCATTTAAAAGCAGCTTTTCTTTCTCTTGCAGTGCAGGTGTGTAGGCGTATATCTTCCCTGGGCTTCACTCATATGTTTTTTTCCATAATGGGGCTTTTTCCCTGATTTTTGGTGGGAAAAGGAAGGATGTCGACAAGCAGGATTGATTTGTCACCAGAGTCGAGGCGCGTAAACTTGGCCGTGCCCCGGGGATGTCAACAAAGCCTTCACGCAGACTGGCTCACCATTGGATGGGGCTGTCATCGGGAGATAATTGACTGTCAATTAGGGACAGAGACAACAACGTGAGAGTCGGCAGGAAGGGAGTAAATCACTACCTGTTTGTCAGACGGCCTTGGCTGCCCTGGTCTCATCTTCATTCGCTTCACTCTCTGTCTCCTTTTCTCTCTTATACGTAGTATCCCTCTCTTGCTCTTCCACTTCCTATTGTCTCATGCTGCTCACCCTGATGATATTTGCAGTACATACGGCGCCATTCTGTTTCTCCTCGCAACCTTTCCGAGGAGAGATCACTCCATTCACCAGGTCAAGACAACTGAGTGAGTGATCCTCATTTTAAAGGTCTCCCCCTGCCACCAGCTGATTGTAGCCACTCACATCTTGCTTTGCTTAAAGGCCAAACAGTCCCAGTAACATTCCCCAGGTTACACACATCGACTCATGTACTGTATGTTGCTAACCCCCCTTTTATCTCGTCATTGTGAGATCTAAGTGCACTCGTGGCACTGAAGCGGCCTTTATCCTGGTAAGCTCCATTGAGTGCTGGCTTTTGTCTGTGCTTACAAGCACAAACACAATGCTGTGAAGCAGTCAATAAGTTAAAGAGGCATTTAAATAAACCTGTTTATCCGCTTCAGGTGTAGCAACCACTCAAACACCTACAGTACAGGATGTCTCCCAGTTTGACCAGAATGAAGCTTGCTTTTGCACACAAAGCAGTGAATTCTTCCGTTTTTTTGTGCCGTATGAGTCCTAAATTACACCCAAGCAATTAGCCTCAAGCATAATCAGAGTGTTGATTCCAGCTAGAATATTGAGCATTGAGAGCAACCTCCTGCAAACAGTCTGTTTCCTGAGTTATGAGCTGCTAGAACAAGTCTACCTACATATTAATAAAAAGAAGAAATCTCAAACCTGAAACTAATCTTAAGAGTGTGACTGTACTGGTTCACCAGCACAGGATGAGCTGATAGAGTTGGCCATCTGAAACTTGCCAACACTACAGGGACACTCATGTTCCAAAGAGGAAACTATGACTCGAGAGTAGGAACAGGAGAAGTTGCAAGCGGTGGCAGCAGGGGGCATTCCTACAGAGCCGGGTGTATTGTTAAAGATAATGACAGCAGCAAGTGTGTGGGGGGCTGGTGCCATTATTCAAAGTGTTACTGTTTCCATTTCATGTTACCTATAGCTGCATGGCACTGTAGGCCTCATCTAGCCTGCAGAGAGAAACTGTAATGAAACTCCTGCCGAGATGCTGTTAACTCAATCAAGCGTGAGCACACCGAAGACAAGGAGATCCAAGGTTCATCTGAAATGCATCTTTTAGAAATCATTAATGTGACAGCTATCTGGCTGGAGTTACAGGAAGTGGACACATGAGAGCTTTGCATGTCACAATTCTTACCATTTAGTGACATTTTATGACTACCTTATTATAGAGATGAGAATCTCTAGCATGATCTCTTATCTGATTGGCTCACACACCACACTTAGAGCAATGTGTGAAAGTCATGTGAGAAAAGCAACAAAATAATTGACTTGTCTTCACTCAGTTGGGAATCGTATTCTGATAACCTTGGCATTTGAAAGTCAGTTTTGCCTCGTAGACATTCAGTTGCTCTCAATTAACGCAAATTGGCACTATACAGTCATAAAAGCAATGGATGCCCATATTTCCCCTGCAGTATATCGCTGCTTGAGGCAAACCTGCTGGTTTTGATTAGCAGCAGCTCTGTCATAACTCTGCCACTGTGAAAGGTCTAAGCCCTCTTAACCACTGTGCTAATTCCTTTTGTTTCAGTTAATGAAATAGCATTTTAATTCAACTTGTGAAACATCGAGGCTGGTGTGTCTATCACCCATGCTGGCATGACCGGCATTAATTTTGTGGACAGAAGGAAGAATCTAAATTCTGCCCACTTTATCACCAATGTGAAAGAGAAATAGGAGCTTTTGAAGGTTCATTAGGACTGGCATCTGTCACCAGACACCCACAGGTTTAGGTTCTTTTGAGTCATCCATTTTATTACGTTTCATCCGTACCCTGCTCCTCTTTGTCCTGAGGAGGATAGCTTTTGAATTTCATAGACTGTCATAACTCTGCTTGGAGCGAAAATGTTTATTAGGCAGACAACCCTGAACACACACAAAAGCCAATATGGAGGGAAAAAGAGATTAGTTTTCGCTCCTGCTAAAACATGAACTGATGTGCTTTTGCTACAGGCAACAGATTTAAATGTCTGTGTGTGTTTTGCCAGCTTGCATGTGTGAACAACAGTGTCAGAATGTAAATCAGTTGTATTTTAGATATAAATGATCTGACAATGTTAAAGTCTGTATTTTGTAGCATCTTTAGACTTTTTACTTACACTATATACAAGGGTACAGATTCATAAGGGAGGAGGACTGCACATGCGCAGACATGATAAGAAAAAGTTGTTCACAAGGTCGGAGGAAAAAGTAAATCTATCAAGTTAATACCAAATAATTCTGTGCTAAAATCAGTCTGATGTCTGTATACACTATGACTGATAAAGGAGACTGCTCCACACGGCGAGAGGAGAAAAGCTGAAAACAGCAACATCAACACCATTTTTGCAGAACTCAGGTTGCACAGTGATGAGTTTAAGATTCTTAAATCACAGTACCTCACTCAAGATTAATGGGCTGCAAATCTCCCTCGAAAAACTTTTGGACTATAAAGTGAAAAGTCTTGAGCGACTTATTGCTGAAAACCAAGAGGGGCTGAGAGCTGAGATGGACAATAAATTCAAGATAACCTTGATTTGGATATTGGACAGCTTTCTGCAACAATAGATAGGATGGAGGCAAAACTAGATGAGGCAAAGCGCCTGGCTTTCAAATTCCAGTTTTACTGTGAGACTTCTGTTTGTTGAAGAAATCCCTTTGGAGAGATTGAATTCTTTACTGTCTGAGGGGTAACATTATGATTCTATGCCAGTGATCGTTAATGTGGAGCAGATGAGGCCAAGGGACGGGGGCCAGGTGTAATCAAGGGGGAACTTTGAACCCAGCAAGACAAAGTGACTGTACTTTGTCTTAAGCAGAGTTTGAGGGATAATGAAAGATTCATTTTCATTCACTCTGCAAAGTCACACACGGAGAGGCTGATCAACTTATACTTAAGAACTCTTCTTAGTGAACTCCCATTTGGAAAGGAGATTTTCCTGACTGGTAGTGGGAGATTGTTGAGGAATGATCAGCTGGAGCGAGCGAACAGTGCCAGCCTGTAGCACAAGGACCCGTGGGTCGAGGAGAGTGAATCTGCAAAAACTGATCAGTAACTGCCCCACCAATCTTACTGTGTCGAATGTTGACAAAGTCACATTAGCACACTGGAACATAAACGGTTGGACCGTCTGGAACTGTGAACTCAGAAAAAAAACAAACTACTTGACCATAACTCTGATATTATTTCACTTAATGAAATGCATTTAATGTAGTTAACCTGTTAACTTAGGTTTGGGAGCAGAACCACGCCTCAACCACACCTCTAATCACCTGCCAAGCCTACTTATGCCGGGTCAACCCATCCTCCCCTGCTTGTCTCAGATTTCTCGACCCACCCTCCCCTTCCCTTCATCCATCAATCCTCCTACCTCATCCCTACCGTCATCCCTTCATCCCCTCATCCCTTCATCCCTTCCTTCCTATTCAATCCGGTGCATACCTCTCTCATGTCTCATTCCAGGCACTGTCTGGGGGCCAGTGATCAGCTCAGGTGGATATATATGCCTGAGACGGAACCCCCACACTGAGTCTCCCTCCACCCAGTCTTCAATACATTCTCCCAGACCAGCCTAACAGATGACATCTCCCTCTACCTCACCTACATCCATTCATCTATTCACAACATACAATAACTCCTGTATTCCATTAAACCTTTAAACGACATATCGTTGCGGCGTGGTTCTTGCTAGTGAAAAATGTAATAAAGCCATTGACTTACAGGCTTATACCTTGTTTGGTCACAACCGAACAACACACATAAAGGCAGTTAAAGGATCTGTAGGAGTTGGTTTTCTAGTTAACGACAAACTGTTTGAGTTTTATGAAGTTAAAGTAAAGGACAAATCAGTGGAAGGGATACTGGTTCATTGTTATTTTCACCTGCTATTTACCTCCAGAAGGATCCACAAGAACAACTAATTCTCATTCCTTTCTGGGGGTTTTAACAGCTCAAATGTTTAGTCTGTCTGATGTGGATGCTGTTTATCTATGTGGAGATTTCAATAATCGTATTGGTTATCTTGATGATTGTATAAATGATGTGGATAATGTTCTTACCAGAATTAATTTAGACAGCTCTGTTAATAACTGTGGGGAAATATTAATGGAGTTTTTGTAAAATGTTGTGTGCTCAGTGGTAGAATACCTTTGGGCAATGATAACTTCACTTAAGTTTCAGTTGAAGGAAAAGCGGTAGTAGAGTATATTATTGTTGCTCATGAAGGCTTAAATAATTGTGTTAGGTTCTGTGTTTTCATCCTTAATGAGTTCATTGAGAGATTAGGAAGAGAGAGCTTCTCATTACTGGGTGATAGATATAAATTACCTGACCATTCTTTACTGATGTTAAAGGTTCAAGTAAGAACTTATCTTGTTAAAGAGGATTCACATTTACAGTATACTAGAAAAAACTGTACCACAAAGGCAACTCCCAGATTCATTTTTGTCCTCTAGCCAATGTAACACCATATTGTTGGACTTTGCTGAGTAATTGGGATGTATTAAAAATAGCCAAAGGGATTTGGATGCTTAGTATGATAGATTGAGTGGCTGTGTCTATACAGCATTAAATAAATATGGTAAGAGGAAATGTAACTGCCATAAAGGTTTTAGAAAATCTTACAAACCCTACTGAAAAATCGAGATTTGCAGACTTTGTGGGACCATTTAAAAAACAGCAGAGAAAAAAATTCTAAGATGTAAAAACAAAAACTTGAGGGAAGGGCTGAAGATACAATTTCAGAAAATGCAAACCAAATTTGACAAGAGGTTACGCACTGTGAAATTCAATTTTAATAGAGGCCTTTCACTGCATATTGATTACTTACAAACTCATAATCCCCAACAGTTCTGGAAAGAAATTAATAGATTGGGTCCCAGAAAGTCTGGAGAAATACTGAGGTAAAACTAGAGAATGATGAATGTGGCTCTGTTTTAAGGGTTGCATTTGAAAAGTGTGGAAAAGGACTTTGCAGCTTTGTTTTCTGGTTGCAACAATCAAATTCATTTAATGAAGTTTTTTGAAGGAAATAACTAGTTTAAAAGACGCAATGGAAACTGAAATGAATGCTGATGTAAATAACTGTAACTGTTTTTGAATGCAAATTTTTCTATGAAAGAGGTAAATTTCCAATGAAGTCTTGAAGTTGCCGAAGTTGTTTAATGTGTTATTTGAATTGTTTCAGTCTTGTTCTGACAGTGGCATTATTCCTACACAGCGGCACAAGAGCGTTACTAAAGCTATTCCCAAAAAATGATCCCAAGCTACCACTCAGCTATAGGAATATAAGTCGTATTAGCTGTGTATATAAGTTGTATTCTTCACTTTTAAATTGCAGACTTGTAGACCACCTGGAGAGGACAGATTTGCTTTTAGGTGAGCGAAATGGATTCAGAAAAGCCAGAGCATGTATTGATCATTTATATGCAGTCACTTCCATTATACGTGCAAGAATTAAGGAGAATAGATCTACATTTGTTTATTTTATTGATTTTGAGAAGGCCTTTGACTGGATTAATAGGGAACTTCAATATAGGTTGTTCAATTCTGGTGCCAGTGGGAAGTTTTATTGTGCCATTAAGTCTCTTTATCAAGCTGTTGCCTGTGTTCAGGTTAATGAATGGTTTTCCCAACAGTTTGGTGTGAGCTAAGGAGATGTTTTGTCTCCAATGTTGTTTTTCATTGATGTTAAAGATTTAGCTCTTCAAATTAAAGCTTCTAGCTTTGGAGTTAAAGTTGATGATCAGATTGTGGGCATATTATATATGCGGATGACGTAGTCTTACTTGCTGAACATGAAAAAAATCTGCAGATTATGTTGAACATTGTTGCAGAATGGTGCGGGGAATGGAGACTAGTGGTAAATCAAGATAAATAGTACATTTACGACAAAAATCACTGGAGAGAAGTTCAGTTGTTTCTCATTTTGGTGCAATAGCGATACTGATCAGTATAAATATCTTGGCTTGAGGCTGGACGAGCACAAGACTTTTAAAGAAGCTGTCAGTGCTCTAGCTCAGTCAGCAGGTAGAGAGAGAAATAAGTTGAAATCCTTATTTTTTTGAACAAGTTGTCATTCATTTTCCAGAACAGGTTACTTTGTGATAATCAGGAGATTAGGAGTAAAATGTTTCTCATCTATAAAGAAAAATGGTCTGTTTTATGGTACAAACAAAAATTATGAACTTATGCAAAGTATTATTTAAACAGAAGACAAAAATCTTTTTGCCAATTATGTTCAGGAACATTACCATTACCCCTAGAAACTGGCAGGTTTAATGCCACTCCAGAGGAGGATAAACTTTGCTTATTGTATCAGGTGAAATTGAGAATGAGGTTGTTGTCCTGTCTACAAGGACATAAGGGATGTACTTCTTAGTAAAATGTCCTCCATTTATGTTGATTTCTTTGGGCTGGATGATTATGAAAAACTTGAGCTGTGCTTCAGGAAGGGAACCTATTTTGTAGCAGATTTTATTTGCTAGGCTTGGGAGAGAGGGCAGAATATTTTGTTTAAGGCCGAGTTGTATAATAATCTGCTACAAAATAGGTACATTTCATCACTGCAACTGTACTTTTGGTAATTTGTAAACCCATGAGGGTTGGGCACTTTGTGTGCATGACACGAAAATAAAAGAAAATTAAATCAATCAATCATAAAAAGTGTTCATTACTGTTGTATGTGTCTAAGGGCTAAATTTACTGAATGGCTGAATCAACCAGTATCACATTTAGTAGGCTAGAGCACCCAAGATTTGCAAACTGTGGGGAGACTACACATCTGTAAGACATTAGATTAAGCACTTTTTATTTGTACTAAATTTAATTTGATCATTATTGTTTGTCACACAGTGGTTAAAGAGGATGTATTATACACATTTACGGGTCTATATTTATATTCTGGGGATCTACTGGAATATCTTTGCATGATTTACAGTTCAAAAAACTCATTATCTATCTTATACTGACCCTTTACACGGCCCCTCAGTTCAGCCTTTGTCTGAAACAGGCCGTTTTAGCTCCTGTCTCTTTAAGACCCCCCTCCCGAGAAGCCCACTCTGATCTGATTGGTTAGCTTGTGGGAGTTGCGTCACAACCACTCGGGAGGCTAAGTCAACAATCTGAAACAAACTAAAGTAGTAGGATTTCACTACTTTGTCTTGTTCTTTACTTGAAATGTCAACTTCTGTAAAATGTTTGAGCCAAAATCTGATCTGAAATATGTAAGTGAACAACACAAACAACACAAATACCTTAGCAACAACCTTAGAAACCAAGGCTACGGAACGGACGGCCATTTATGGGCATGTGTGATGATCTGACATCAGCTTGTTGGCGGGGTAGAAAATCACAAAAAGCATAATATGGCCCCTTTAAGCATCAGATTAATGATGAACCTACAGAGAATTATCACACTTTGCAGCTCCCCTCGGCTTTACACAGCTTTATAGTAAGTTTCAGCTCATTATTTATCTGTCTGGCCTTCAACCATGCTGTTTTGGTTCACTCTCACCACTCCCGTAGCAACTGTAAACTACCTGCTCAGCACCAAACTCCAAACAGACACAGTTAGTGACTAGCTGATGAACACAGTGGAGCATTTATCAGCTAAAGATTCCCCTTAGGAGTTGATGGAGATCAAAAACAGAGCTAAAGGAGAGTGAATACTGGACTTACATTCACCAGGTGGTCAGAAACTCGACTCCAAATGACTGCTAATGTTGCTCTGTAACTGCTGGATGTGCAAATAAGCAACTGGTTGTTCAACATATCAATTTAAAGGGTGACTAAAAGGTGATGTTAAGTTATTTGCGTTCACAACTTGTTTTTTTCCGTTGCCCCCAAGTGGCCAAAAATCAGTTAATCCTGGTGTAAGGAATAGCTCGACATTTTGGAAAATATGTTTATAAATGTGAATTAGATGAGAAGATAAGAAAATATGAAGCTAAGCCAGCAGCTGGTTAGCTTTACTTATCATTAAGACTTGAAACAGACTTGAAATGCTTCTAAAGCTCATCATTAACAGTTGTTTAGGTGTTACAAATACAGAAGAGTAAAAACAACAAGCTGTGGTTTTCGATGTGGATTTTGTCACCTTTGGACAGAGCCAGGCTAGTTGTTTCCCCTTGTTTCTAGTCTTTATGCTGAGGTAAGCTAACCGGCTACTGGCTGCATCTATATATTTAGTGTACACACACAAGAGTTGTATTGATCTACTAATCTAAATCTGGGCAAGAAAGTGAATAAAGACTATTCAGACTATTCCTTGTAAAGCAAAGATGTCACAAATGTTTCTTTCTAAGCATAAACTGGCCCATAAAGCGGAATAATATGACTTGTAGTATAAAATTATCCACACTGATAACTGCTTAGTTCATGCTTTATTTGATCTTATCTTCCAAAAAGAAGACATATTTCCTCTAGCCACCCAGCTGCTTCCTGTGACAAACTTTGAATAGCTGTACATGCATAGACTCTTCTGTACAAGTTTACCCCTCTCCGACACCACTTCCCCTTGCTTGCTTTTGAGTTGATAAATAAATCTTTACAGAGGTATCTGGCTCTCTCCTGAGGGTTTCAAAATCCATAAAAATTAGTTCCATCTCTCCTCCTTTCTTCCCCTTGCTAACAGACAGACCGACAAGTGCAGAAGTGAGATAAAAGCTGGAGTTATGTGAAATCCTTCGCTTTCGCTGCATTTGAAAGGGCTTTCCTGGAAATGCACCGCCTATACTCTTACAGAGGTGTGCAGAGTCATGGATGGCGCACAGCAGAGCAGCAGCAGTAGGTTAAGGCTGTATCTTTCATAAAAGAGAGGTTTTTCTCAGTATGAGAGGTTCTTAGTCAGACCTGCATTATTCACTGGCTCTTCAACAGCACTAACATCCTGGATATCTGCCTGCATAAAGGGACAGCTGCTGCAAGGTAAACAATGATCCTGATGCTTCACTGAGAAATGAACAGTAAACATGTGCAAATAATTGCACAATTTAATTCAAGTGCTATTTCATGCCTCTCCTTTTGACTCAAACTGCCAAAGTTCATTTTTGTGCAGGCATACAGTAATAAGAAATCCCAGTCTAACAGTGAATAATTTCTCCTGGTGCCTGAAAACAAACTTACAGGTGTAATTTCTGGTTTTATCACTGTAACTGGGGATAGATTTCAGATTCTAAGTGTTTTGCTGACCTGAGAACAAAAAGCAGTACAAATTTTGCTGAGGTGTTTGCTAAACTGCTGCCAAACAAACTAGAGAGGATTTTTGATGCATGTCTCTCAATCTAGTGTAGCTATTTCTCATGAATAACTGACAAATACAGCACAGTCCTTTAATCAGTGTTGTTCTACAGGGACACAATTTTCTCCTCTCCATAGAGGTTTTCATATTGAAAGAGATAAGTAAAAGCAAATATATCCACAAGAATATCCAGTCTAAATATAGACACGAAGAATGTGGAGGGATAGGTAAAGCTCTACAGCAGTGTTCAGTGTGCAGATGGGAAAACGTTTGTACCAAAGGGTTTTTTCATGACCAGAATGCTTGTGTGATCTATAGCTATAACCTGAGGGACTGCTGTGGAAATGGAGCAGAAACAGCTTGGGGCTTGGCTAGTCCTGTCATCCAAGATGAGAACATTTAAAGTACCTAACATCTGCATGGCTTTTACATTTTTTTAATGGTTTGGAGCTTTTGAGACATTTACTTTCCTTTCAGCACCTTTCTTAGTCGCATCACAAATTCACAAGGTATGCTAAAAACCAGCACCTGTTCATTCTGCTATTTTTATCAAGTACATGAGTCATATAAGCTAAATGAGGCTCTTTGTCTGTGGCTGCAATCTGTCCACAAACCTTTTTAATGCCCCAATTCCTTTAAAAAACTGAAATTACATCTTTTTTCTCTTACTGTGAAGGAATTTTCCATATATCAGGTCAGCCAGCTGTCTTCTCTTCGGTCAGGTTGACCTCTCCTCATGGTTGTTCTCATGAGAACTGGTGCTGAAGTAAATAATCTTACAGCAAGGTCTCGGGTTATGTTTATGATTCAAGCTGAGGCTGTCTGGTAAATAAATCCTTATCTGGACTTTAACTAGGTGTTGCTCACCCTCTCCATTCAGACTTTGGGTAGCATCTCACAGTGTGCAATGACACTGTATTCAAATGTCTCCTTAAACAATTAAGTGTCAATAAATTATTTTGCTTTAGACATCCAAGGTTCCCTGGTACTTTCTGAATCACAGCTCCAGATTTCCATCACACTTACCAAATCAATAAAGAAAAACTAAGGCAACATCATGCATCAACTAACATCCAATAGGTTAACCAAGTATGGCTACCTGAAAAATGATTTGCATTGCTTCTTATGTTACAGCTTTGGGGAAACATTGCTTGGAGTGACTTCGGTGGGTGGAGGCTACTTGCTTGCTTTTCATTTTCCATTTTTCTCAACTTTCTCCCTAGTATGAAATCCTCAAAGGGTGCCCTGAAGGCACTTTATCTCCCCAAACAGAAATCAAAAACATTTAAGGGGAGTTTGAAACCTCTGGGTTACTATGTGTCACACACACCCTTTGGCAGCTTGGGAAAACAATATAATTTCCTGCAAAAAAAAAATCTATAACATTTGCATTCAAATTCAGTCTCTTTCCATTCCTGTCTCTTTCTTCCTGTTTCAAATGACTGTCACGTCACCTCTGCAGAAAAAAAAAAAAACAGAGTGAATGTTTACTGTGGTGAAAACAACGGTCAGAAATGAATCTGACTCAGAAAACAATCAATGAGGAACATGTGGCATGCAGGCTGTAATTAAAACACAAATTGTATCACAGTGTGTGGAAGCAGTTCCAGACCTCTTTTTGCCTAACCCACCTGTGAACAACATAACCGTAAAGCAATAAAACTCCAGTGACTTGCAGTTTCTGTCATGTGTGGGCAGGAGTGAGAGCTCATAAAGTGGAGGTTTCCAGGGTATTGCACCATCCTTGAGTGAAATACAATAACCAATCTCAAAAACTACACTTGCAGAAAAAGACCTGTAGTCTGGTGTTGCAGCTTCCAGTTAGAAACTTCACGTGAGCAAATAGAATCAGGCTCATTTCTTTCTCGTGATAATTTTTGGCATGATCCACCATTGCAGGCATGAAGAAGTAGTTGTTGACATTATTAGAACTGACTCATTCACAGATGAGAGGAGAAGACACCAAAAGCTAAAAATAAAACGCTCTATATTCTGATATGAAAAACTGTGATGATTCTATTTGTAACTTTATAATAACAGGGCCTTTTCCTGAAGAATATTTATAAATTCACAAATTATTTTTAAAGGGAGCATATGAAATCCCTCTTGCACAAATCAGACAGAACACCAGAAGATGAGCAAAATATTTTTCTTGCACACTGTCTTGTTTGCTCAGGCAAACTCACTGAACGCTGAGAAACACAACAGTCTTCTTTTGATCTGTAGTGCTTATTAATTCAATCTGCCTGAGTGGTGTTGAGCGTTGCCTGTTTAGCATATCCTGGTGGAAAAAAAAAAAGTGGAGCATGCTCTTTGTTTTGTTTTATAGGAGCATTTTTCACCCCTGATGACTAGGCAAGCATCTCTACACTGTCTATTGTGCTGCTGCTTGTTCACTGACAAAGACATCAGCATGTGACTCACTCCTTACTCACTCCTGTAATGAGAGCTCTTCTCCAGCTGGTGCTGCAGTCGCACCCCTTGCTGTTGCATGTACACCCCAGCTATGTTCAACCTACCTACCACACCTCAGAATTAACTCAGAGTTCACTTCCTTCATGGGAGGATTTTGTGAAGAGTGTTCAGTGTTTTGCAGATAATAGGCTGCATACCTGACAATCCGAGCACACTAAAACATAATCGCTGCTCTGTTAGACTGTGTGAATGCAGCTATCAGTATAATATTAAGGCACAGTGTGAAATGTCAGTTTGTCCTGTACTTTTATTGTTCAGTGTGACATGTAACGTTGAGCAGAGTGCAGCTCTACATTTATGCTCAATGACCATGATGGTGACAGCACAAAGAAAGGTGTACTTTGCTGCACGCAGCTATGAGAGCACCGCAGCTACAAATTTCTGAGCTGCTCCTCCGACTTTTTCTGGCAAAACCACCTACACTCCATGACTCAGTCTGTTTGCCTTTGCTTTAAGGACAACTCAAGCATCTCAATTACTCAGCTCATTCTCTCAGGCTGTGGAGATTTTTTTTTTTTTTTCAGATTTGAACCGTCATGTTATATAAACCACAGAGAAAAACAAATTTTGCTTTTAAGAAAGGCCATCCTTCCTTTCTGATTTATTTGTCATTACATTTGAACATGTCTTTATTTGCATTATGTACATGTTGCCTTCACACACACAAAAAAAATAATCCCAAAACAGAAATGTAAATTAAAAAAACAGAAGTCTTCTTCTTTAATTTCGGCTTAAGAGCACGACACAGAGAGAACACTATCACCCTGGCATTGAGGAACGCATCAGCAAATGTCTTTGTCGCGTGGATGTGTACATCAGCTCATCACAGTGAGGAAAAAAAAAAAAGCATTGAAAACCACATACTGTTGTGACACATCGCACAATACCAGGTTGCCAAAGAAGCCAGATAAAAATACATCATTTGAATGGCACGCTACATAACACAAAGCATGTTCATCATTATCAGCGATAAAACGTTCTCCAAGAGATGAAAGCAAACATACAGAGTCTTTTAGTTTAGTTACAGTGATGGTCATGATTTGTACGCACACTGTTGTGGAATCATGAGTTAACACTGGAACATGTGGTCAGAAGGGGTCAGCGTTTAAAAGGCCAAACATATACAGTGTAATAACCAGGAATAACGAGCTTTTCAGATGACCAGATACTCAATGAGGTGAATGTGATGGCTCCGAGCAAATGCCTAGAAATCAATCAGCGTTCAGCTCATTGAGGTCTTTATCTGACTGCCTTTAATCAAAAGACAACTGGATGTTTACTCACAAAGGCAGCAAAAAAAAAAAAGAAAGAAAAAAAGAAAAAAAAAGCTTGAAGTCGTAGCTGCAGTTTTTATTTAAGCAAAGCACACTTTGAAATGTCCCCTCGTGGAAAATATGGGCAATATTCACTCTTCATTAGCACAAGAGAACTGACTTACATGTTTATTTTAAAATGTTCACAGAGCTGGGGATGTGTAAATGGATTGTTTACTTGCAGGGTCTGACTGCAAGCGGTGATGCCAAAAGTGGGCTTATTAGTGAAATTAATGTGGTTGTGCTATTTTAGGGCTATGCTCCAGACAGTACACATTCCTTCAGAAAAAGCCATTACGGGGAGCTAATTGTGCACCATAAATGTCAGGTATGACTAATGCGGGACGTGTGCAGGGAAACCAAGTGTATAATGTCACCTCTTGAGGCTTCACTGCTTGAACTAGCATCTGCCTGGCTTTAATTTTACATTATTTAAAAGAAACACAAACCAAAACATCAGTAATCAATAAGCCCTTCATAGAAAGATTAAATGAATTTGTCTGCATGAGTGTCTGTTTCCAAACTTGCGTGGGAATTCTTGAAAAAGTGTGAGGAAACAAATAGAAATGTCTCAGCATTTTATTACTGTAGAATGCTATTTGTGTTAATAGCTGAATTGAGGAATGTTGGTTAAAATACTGCCCAAAATATGACCCCCTTCACAGCCTGATCAATTTTAATTGAAACTTTTTTTTTATGATCTGACAAAAACAAGTTCTAAATCCAATCAATCATGCGTAGCAGTATACTGCTGGCATAGCTAGAGTCATGCAAAGAATAACTGATCACAGCTAAATTCAAAGCTGTCAGATTGTAACACTTTTGTTTATATGTGCAGCCCCAGAGGATACGTAAGGCCTGCCTTTTAATGACATTATCTACCTGATTTATAACATTTATAACATCCTCGTTTGCTGCATCCAGAAACATGCAGCAAACGTGTGAGACGCTGGACACCGTTCCCCTGAATTTCTGACCATCTGGCCACTGCACATCTGTGCTTTACTTCAAAGGCTATAAATGAACATTACTTAAAGCGAGATTAATCAAGGTGCCTTTAGACAGCAGGGAGCGCAAAAAGACAAACGTAAAAACAAAACACATTTGTATTCATATAGGCAAACCCTGTCTGGTATGATTTTGTTAGATTTCAGGTCTTCAATGGTTGGATAGTAACGCCCTCTTAGAGGTAAAGCACAGGCTTGAGATTCTTGTAATTCATGCCACTGCATATTGTTCGATGAGAAAGAAACAGTCTCTGCAAATCTTATTTGATCATTTTTTTTCCACCTCTCAGAGTTTTATTCTTTAATGATAACATTATTGTCAGCACAGTAGTTCTGTACATTTTGAAAGTTTCTCTGGAAATGTAAGCACTCCTTTGTCAAGATGGATTAACGCGGTACGTTAAATACTGTCCTGGGAGGCAAACTGAGATGACGGGAAACAGGAGGAGACAGGACTCCACAGAGACGCTCTGGGTTTTACTGCAGACAACATACACGTGGTTTGAGTGTGATACTGTGTTGATTTCTAACTCTCTTCGACCTCTGCTAATTGCTCAAAAGTTTAAGGAACTAATATTGTCTCAGTTTTTTCTCCTCAAAGTCTCTGCAGGGGTCTTGGAAGTTAAAAAACAGCCAACCATAAGAAGATGAAGCCAACAGGGATTTATGTCAATGGGATGCAAACTGGGCTCCACCATGGAATACTTCCATTACTCAAACCCACTCCCTGCCTCAAAAAAAAAGAAAAAACTTAGTCTATCCCCAATTCCCCCTCTTCTCACCCTCCAGCTTGACCTCTCTCCAGTCACTGTGGCTAATCTCGGTTGACAGAGGGCCTGTGGGGAGAGAAGACTGGAAAGAAAGGAAGGTGGAGGGAAAAACTGTACATCTCCAAAAAACTTTCTTTGAAACCTGCAGGAGCAATGCCGTTCCCGAGAGGTTCTCTTCCTGGGCTCCCTGGAGTGTGTGGCGGGAAAGTGCGGCTGCTATATGTGTCCTGGTTTCGAAAGGTAGGCAATGAGAGCAACCACCACCCCCACATACACACCAGTGCCTATAGTGATGGAGAGGGCAGCTAGGAACAAAGCGCGTCGGGAGGCGATGTTGGCCAGTGGAAAGTCACCTTTGTGCACCGCCTTGGTGGTCTGGAAAAGAGAAAATGCAAGAAAAGAAGAAAGTCAGATAGAGATTGGGGTCCTCAGGAGAAAGAACTCATTTCTCAAAAGAACCACAGTTTCAGAAGCTGTTTATTATTTCTGTGGCAGTGTGAAAAAAAAAGGAAATGGAATTGGAGGATGGGAATATTGAACAAGCAGCTCAGTGTAACCCAGGAGAGCTCATCATGCATGGCAGGACTAAAAAATGACAATTAGTGTGAAAATGTCAAGGACTTGAGGTTACGGTCATATGACCTGCTAGCACTGAATGATAAATGGCACATGATTAAAGCAGATTTATCAAAATTTGTCATAAAAAAACTCAACAAAGAGCAGGAGAGATTATGCTACATCTTTCAAGACTCAAGTAAATGAGAAAAATTGTCAACAACTACTTTATATTCACAAGTAAAAGCTAAAAAAAAAAAAAAAATCTTGAAGTTGGTTATTTAATAAGCAGGTTCATTGTGTACTAACATTGCTTTTTTGCATGGAGAGGTTTTATTCTTCAACAACCCTTTTATCAGCATGACCCAGTTACTGTGTATTTAAAGTTATAGTGCATTTTTACAGCCCACTATAGGCACATATAGATCCTCTCTGTGTTGTTGTGTTAACTGTTCTGCTTATATAAGAATTGCTTTCGAACACTAGTATAAAACTGAAAGTCCTTCTTGTCACTGGAACACAGTATCACACATGACTGACAATCTTGCAATCAAAATGTTGAAATTGTGAATAATTTATTTTGTCCTGTGAAATGACTTTGTCAGCATGAAGTGCATTGCTGTTACAAATGTTTAACCTCTATTAAAACCATAACACTAAAACAAAACACTATCTGTTGTTTTTAATCACCTGCACCGTCTAAACTAAAAATCCCATCTCTAGAGAAATTGAATTGAGATTATGAACAAGACCAGAGTCACTATGTTTTTCTTCTCGGTTTTTTATGGAATTGGTCCTTCCTCTGATGACTCTTAGAAATGGTTTGGTGATTCAAAAAGGCACAGAGCCACAGCTGCACAAGCTTTCACAACATAATCAACCAGCACACTAAAAAAAACATTCACTAATAAATAATGAGGTACTTATTATTTAATATTGTGTTACATCATGAAATGGTTAATTCAATATTTGCATAGTCTAAGTAAAGTATTCATGATTAATAAACAAATTATTTTAAGTTTCACAGCCAGCACATCCAGCAGATACGAAGCAACATTAGCATTATTTTGGATTAATGTTTGTGTCCATCAGACAAATGTAATTCTAATATTCACTCTCATTATAACTCTGTTTATCTCTCTACCAATTCTTGAGGGAACTATCCAGCTCACACATTAATTGGAATTTTCTTTTGCCAATATTCTGGAAATAGGGTTTGGGGTTTAGGAGGTTTAGGAGTTTTAGGGTTAGGGGGATTAGGGTTAGGGTTGCTTAAAACTTATGAGCGACACCTTTCACATTACATGTAGTAATTTGATCCATTGCTGATGTAAATATATTGATTTGATCAGCTTTAATAATTTGTTACTTGAGTTAAAAACAAATTATTAAGTTGGAACTGATGTTCACAATGCAAAACAAGCAATCTTAAACAGAAATGAACAAAGCTTGTGACTACATTAAACAGTCTTTTTTTCTAGTATTTAATACTATTAAGACAATTAAATACAGCATCACTGGATGTCTCTGTTAATGAGCGAGACAAAGTAAACACGATCCTCCTGGACTGATGTTTATTAATTAGCCAGATGGTAACATCAACTATTTAACTGGTTATAAAAAGGGTATTTGCTTCTTATATCATTCCATACTGCCTGAAAATAATACAACAATGAATAGTGGTCGAATAGTGGTTTATCTTGTTTATCCTGGCCATTGTTGATGTGTTTACAGTGTGGCTTCTGCTGTGTATCCTCTTGCTATATTACTATTTGAATGGACTTGTTTGCCAGGGGGGAAATGGAAAGAAGAGAGACACCTATTTTGATTTGCTGTTTTCATTCACATCGCCAAATGGAGGTCAGCACTGAAGCAGAAACAACACACATGCAGACAAAAGTAGAATGTGTTACAGTGGCTGTCTCCATTATCTTCACCCAAACTTATTTCTCTTCTGTTTTGTTACAAACGCTGCCACATATTAATCTATTAATTTGTTTTCTCTTGTTGATGATTCATCGGTGCCAACAGATCAGCAACAGTTGCTGAATTGCAACCACAATTTATTGTCAGACTATTGTGCTGCATCTCTGCCAGCACAGTTTGAAATGCAGCATGTGAGTGTGTGAAATGACCTTCATTGTTTTGTTTAATCAATTCTAATAATGATGGAACTGATCTGTGATGTGTGTGAGTGAGATGAAGTATGTATCAGGGTTAGTACTCCCTACTCTAAGACCACAGTTTTCACATAATAAAAGTTTGGGAGTGAGCTGCTGCTCCAGGACGAGTTTATGGTTTTTTATTCATCATTGGGTCAAGAGGGATTGTGACACTGACTGCGAGTTAGGTGCACCATCTGCAATGATGCTGACTTTGTATGTAACTGTGTGTGAACAGAAAAATAAACCCCAAAGCATGGCTCCTCACAAATCCATGAGAACATGGATTTCACCTTTGCTCACAAGCTCTCAGACTGTGGATAAAAAGAGTTTTCTTTTCCTTTTTCTTCATAAAAGAGTGAGAATCTCATAAATCTGGGAGGACTTAGGAATCAAGCTACTGCTTTTCCTCATTGAGAAGACCTGCTTGGTTTTGGCACCTGAACTCATGGTGCCTTTCTTTTTTAAGAGGGCTTTATATGGCTAACTGAAGGGAGAGCCTGAGGCAAAAATACGCACTGAGACTAAAACTCCCAGCTGAAGCACATGGACATTCCCCAAGAGGAGCTAGAGGATGTAACACTTTTGGCATTGTGATCCTGAGCCAAATAAGCAGCTACAAAATAACAGTTGGACTGATAAGGAGGTGAATTTTAATTAACCAAATGCTTTTGTATTTCACAAACCTAGTGATAGTCAAACAGGAGTATAATAGTCAGGTAACACTGCAGTAAAAATCAGGTAGATTTCACAATAGTAATATCAAACAGATCAAAGGCTGCATGTCAAAGTTTTCCCCCTTTAAAGTTTGCATCACGTAGGGCTACACCTAATTTAACCTTTTGTAATTTTAAAAAAAAAAAAATCTATATGCCAGCCGTACCCTTTTCTTGGTATTCATACAGATGTTTTCCCCTTTTTTTTATAAATACTGAATGCTTACTGATGCCTTTTCATCTATACTTTGTATGTACAATTGTGAAAAATGCTCTATTATTCATAGTCTCTGCCTATTTATACCACATTCTAGTGGAATCAGCGTTGAAAAGTCAGTTCATTACGACAGATGCAAATGACAAAGTATGATGTGTTCAGTCTGTCATTAGCCTATAATATTGGAATAATAAGACATGCGGTGGCACATATATTATTGCTAAGCAAAGCGAATGATCTAATTAGTATCTGTCCTTCCTGCATTACCTTAGGAAGCATCATTGCATAATGGCTATTTACTCATTTCAAGTGGATTGTTATGTTCATTGTAGTGGAATGAAATGCAAGTTCTTGATTATGTTGTTTGTATTCCACCATATTAGAGTTGTCTTTAAGATGCTCTGAGTGCATCCAAAATGGAGATGTTTTTTAGCTAAAGATCTCTCAGCATCTGTAACTACAGTGCTTTCATCAACTGAATAATGAATAAATTCATAACCTAACTCCATTTACCTTTTATGAGTGACGGTTGTTACTACTGAAAGAAAACTATGAGTAGGGTCTTTCCGCTGTGCACAAAGTGTTTCATTAGTGCCAAAAAGGATTTTAGAAGACAATGTTTAATAGTCCAAGACAAAGACAGCCAGATGAGAGCCAGAAAGAAAGACTCCTTACACAAATGCCTCCAAAGGTCAAGAAGCAAATCTACAGTATACAAAGGACATGTATTCAAGACAGGGCCTTTAGCTTCCACGCTGTAATTATTGAAACAAAAGCACTGTTTTGAAGGCCTTATGGGAAATTAGGTTTGAGTTTTCTTTCAAAAAGAGACAGAGAACATTCTCTTTTTGAGGATGTATTACACCCCCCAGCAAGGTCTTTAAGTCTCTCTATAAACTGGCAGGAAACTGCAGTTGAAGGGCGTATGCTTGTCATTTCATTCCTCCAGTGAAAATAATGGTTAAACACACCTTGATTTATCCTTTTTTTCTCCACTTCACACAGATAATTAAATGAATGCATGTTTTGGGTCTCCCTGAGGAACAGGATTCTGAAAGACTAGATATAACTATGTGGAAAAACAGATGAGGGTAGTCGGTTGAAAGTGTGTGTGTGCTTATTCTCTCATTGAGCATCAGCTGTGTATAACCTATATGTCAATGTGTGGAAATTTTCCTTGAATATCCTTGAGAGGGAGATGGTTAGAAGCATTAAGGCATTATCTCTACAACCTTGACAAAATGATTGAAATGTGGTGTCATAGAAAAAAGATAACATCTCAGACTTAGCTACATTGAGGCTCATATTGCGATGCGCTATCGGAAGTCAATTCAGCACACCTCAACAGGTTTTTCTTCCAAATAAACGACACATAAAGCTCCCTTTCTCTTTCCCGCTCTCTGTGTCTGTCTCTCAACCTCCCTCACGCCGACACACACACTAATACATAAACTGTTCCACAATAATTAGCTCATTCATTTTCATCCATTATGACGACGTGTACGCCGTAAGATAACTTCAGGGGAGTCCTATTTGCATAATCGTGAAAGGAATCGCTGCGGCTTCTCAACTCTCTGCACTTGCCAGCGCAGATGTCTCAGAGCAGAGAGAAACATTTATCAGCATCTCCAAACAAAACACTCACCCTATTAGTGGCAATAATTGAAACTCAATTCCGCTTCCCAATCAAATGTTCAAAGCTAATTTTCCCCAGACATTCATGGTATTCTAGTCATTACCAGTTGTGTGTGTGTATGTGGGCGGTTAAGGCTGAATTCTGTGCAGCACTGTTTACCATGACGACATTACATTGAATGAAAGATGTAGTCTTTGGCAAATAGGATACACTCGATTTGAAGCAGTGCATGAATGCATGTCTGTTTTCTCTGTGTGTGTTCACTGACAATGATACACACATTCAACTCCTGTCCTTGAGAAGCCAGCAGCTCTCTGTTTGACTAGGCCTGACCTTCCAGTGGGACAAAAACACTATTGATCTGCCTTCCACAGACTCTGTTACAGTGGCTAACCTGTTTGCTTGTAAATGTCCTGGGAGTAAGTGGCGAAGTTGATGTGCTATCATTTCTAAACTCAGGGCTGCCAAGTTAGGACTTCAGCTTGGAGTGAGATTTGTTCCCCTGGGGGTCAGTGTGGGGGATTTGTCTCCCCCAGAAAAAAGATTGTAATTTAAAACAAATTTCCTGCATTTCTACACTACCTCAACTCTTCGATTAAGCCAATAAACATGCACCTGCACTAGTCTAGATTAGTTAGATTGAGGGTGCTATGAAAACCAAGAATGCATCAAGAACAATATAGAAGAGCTGCTGACTGAGATTACTCTGAGCAGCATGCATAAATGCATAAATTACAATAAAATAGATTTTATTTTAGATTAAATAAATTTCACCTTCTGTTTTTTCACATTTTTACACATTCCTAAGGCATATTCATTTTTTATATGATAAAACAAATGTCAAAAAGTTAGAATCTGACAAAAGTTGACCAAATAAGTAAGCCAGTTACTGTATTTTGGCATTTTTGTTAGGCAGTACATATCCCACTCTTCTCAGAGCAGCATAGAAATTTATACAGATAATCAAATTACAGCCCATGTTCTGCTAAAAATGTACAATATCCTCGCGCTAACTCCTACAGAATTCATTTGTTTAGTTTAGTGGCTTCCTGAGCGACTGAATGAAATGAAGACCAGTGAAGTGGGTTATTGAGCTATAAAATGAAGCAATCCCAGACTCCCACCATATCTTTTCCTGACAGCTCTTCTGGACTTCACCTTCTAAAGGAGGGAGATTGGCAGAAAAGCCATCCATCCCTAAACACAACCATCACTTTCCCATAATTACCCAGGAAGAATCAAATTAGCTCCTGACAAGATAATTCACTGACTGCCTTCATGTGTCTCGGACTACTTGTGCCCACAGATAAGACAGCTAAATGCTCAAGCTTTTGATAAGAATTTATAGTAAAAGGCGGAGCAATTTACAGAAAAGCTTCACAGTTGCCTGTCTCTAGCATGTGTGTGCATACAATGTGCATGTGCTTTTAAACATACACTGTATGTCTGTGTGTGCTCCAATATGCTCCTTGTATTGATGGTGCATCTAAGAGAGACAGAATTGATTAGTGGCAAGACAAGCGGCAATCCCTGTGCTCTTTGCTTGACTGACACATCATCATCGAAATTGTTTCCTACAGAATTGAAAAGACAGTGGGAGTCCAGTTGGAATCCATTACACAACCATTATGTGCAGTTTGTCAATGTTACCGGCTAAAAACATAGCCTTGTCATACACTGACAGAACTTCAAAATCACATGGGCTTGTTTTCTTTGGAAATTGCTGCTGTCTCTACACTTCAACAAACACTATACACATTGATTCCTGTTGTAAAAAGACCTCTTAGGATTTCTTCTACTACACCTTGGTGATTGCTGTCTGACAGATTTAAGGTGAGCAGAAGCAACATACAGTATATGAACCAAAACATGATGTGAATTTCAAATCATCAACACATCTGAAATATATGTCTATATGTCTATATGTGTCTACATAATAATGTGACATCACCTTTACATCAAAGTAAATACTGTATCTCTGGAAAGATAGTTTCCAAGAGCCTTATCTCGATTAATATACAATGTTGAATGCCAATCTATTACCTATCAAGGAATTTAACATGCAAGCTCTGAATATAAGGAATGATACTTTAACCATTAAAGCACTACCTCTGTTTTACTTCTCTGAATTTGTGCATGGAAGCCAGAAAGATAACTGAACCAGAAAGACAGCTCCTTTTTAGACCTACAATAGGGGAATTAGGGGGAAAATGGTTTTCAGAAGGCATACGCCAGATATTTAATATTGCACTTCCATAGAGCTGAAGACTTATGAGAGACAGTTTAAAAAAAGAATAGTCAGAACTTGCGAAGCAGAGGCCCAAATATCCTGACTTGTAGCCCCTAGTGTGCTCCAAAAATGCTGGATCCTGCATTTCCCATAATGCAACTCAGAAGCCTCTTTCTTTAGACACTCCCCTGATAACATTGTCAAGGTTATTTTCTCAGAGATTTTTAGACAGCTTCCTCCAAAGCCAAAGGAAACATTATACAGATGTTTTTGCAGGCTCAGTAGAGCCCCTCACACTGAGTAAACTGAACTTCATGTGTAAAATCGGTGAAGTGGCCCTTTAAAACAATGTCTTTAGTGTGGTTTCATGCATCTCTTCCCACAAATCATGCATTTCAAACATCAACTATATTGATCTGACAAAGCTGTTAAATGTTTCTGAGAGTTCATCACTTTTAATATGCCAGCACACCTGTAATTGGGTCCAAAATCATTTCCTCTGAAGACGCCACTAGTTCAAAGGCCCTCTCTCATCTTTGTATTTTGAACACTGAGCCTTGAAAGTGATTTATATAATCTTGAAAGCCGGCTTTCAACCTGTTTACAGAACATCAAGCAGCCATTACAGATTGGCCTTGAGTTATTGATGGGCAGCTCAGTAAAAAATGGCCTTGGATCGGCAGTAGGAGAGTCTGCTGACATTCCGTTTTTATGTGTGATAGCCCTTAATCTTCTGATGATGATGAGTCATACATACACCTGAGTGTGTTCAAGTGTGTTTGTGTGTTCCCATGTCTACTTATTTATGAAAATATGTGCGTATGTGTGGGTAGATGCACCTGTTTTATGTTACACCTCTACAAACAGATGCTGCATCATTCATGTGTGACAGACCACAACTTAGGAGGTATGTGCATTGCATGCTGTTGTGTTTGTGTCCTCACCCCCTGTGAGAAGTAAAATGCTGCAATTCCCAAGGGCCAGAAACAGCAGAGCATGGAGAAGATAGCCAGACCCAGGTGGTCTCGAGGAGGGACGACTATGAAGTTGTCCTCACTCTCACTGTCGCTGGAGCAGTCTGTCTGCACAGAGAACAACAACTCAGGTCAAAACATACACACATTTTGTTTCCTGTACATGGACAAAAGGTATAATTCATGACTAGTAATGTAGCAGTGACTACATTTATACAATGAACAATTAGAACAATCAATTTCAGCTTTCACATCTGACCTGTTGTTTTTCAAACCTGTTGGGAACTGTTGGGTGTGCTTGTCCATTTGCTTCATTTAGGCTGGTGTGAAAGCTGTCAATCGAACTATGGTGTTTACTATACAACTGCACTGAGACCACCTGAAAAAGTTTGCTTCCAAGCAAACTTTAGTACGTTTGTGATATGAAAGCAAAACGGACCAACTACAGGACTGAGTGACAGTAGATACAGTATGTGATTTTAATATGAATTCAAAAGCTAAATTACTTAAGGAAGTGATCTTTTGACCAATCTGGTTGTCATTATTCATAAAATGAGGTTTAGTTGAAGTCTCATAATCACGTATTTCTTCATGAGCCCTTTGGTACGCCAGTGTACATATATACACATGTAAGGTTCAATAAAATGCAGCATGACCTGGTGTCAGTCATCATAGTTTAATTTTCCACACAGTGCTGATGATACAGGACAAAACTGCTTAAGGAATGAGTTACCTGTCAGTCTGTAAAACTTCAGTCATTCATATAAAGCCTGTGTAAATGTGAATTGGACCAGAACTAACAGCAATCAATATATAATTTTTTTTGTTGGTCTGGACCTACTGAAAAATCAAAAGTGACCTCAATGTCAAACACCCTCATCCTATATAGTTTGGCAATTTGAGAGAATCATTGTTCTCCACAACCCTGAAATGTCACATCTAAGACTGTGACTAACAATTATTTTTACTGACTAATTGATTCATAAACTAATTGTTTATGAGTCACCAGTCACATCCCAATGAATAATAATATAATATAATATTCGCAGCGCCTCTTTGAGTCAATCAGTAATGAGTAAACTAAAGACTGATTGGTGCATCCATCTCCTGAAAGTTTGGGTTGAATTTTATAATTAGTAAAGTATATGTGCAGTAGCAGTGTGCCATATTGTATTGTTCACGATAATATCGGTATAATTTTTAATATGACATAAAAAATTCATATCATGATAATGGCAATATTTTGACTTGTTGACGTAATGACGTCATACAGTTACGCACAGCAACAACAAGCAGGGCTGAAAGTGAAAGTAACATCGCTACTGGCTCCACGGTAGAGGAGTTAGTTCTAAAAAGGGGGGCGACTTCAGTAATGTGGAAGTGGTTTAAGATCAGATAGACAACAAACCACGGTAATATGTAAGAAGTGCGATATCATTATCGCAGAAATACCTTGAAATATTGTGATATTTTACGGCCATATCATCCACCCTCAATGTGCAGACGGACTGGTAGGTTGAAGAAACTTTTAAAATAAAAGTTTTTCTTTGTACAGTACAACAACATGAACACAGGTAGAGGAGATTTTCAAGTCAACTGGGTGGGGAAAGAATCTGCATTCACTGAAAAAGAAAAAAGGCATTTGTGTAATGGGAAACAAAACACTGACGAGTCACTGCATGCAGGATCATTTGCTTCCACGTAATGCCACAGCTCGTATTCATGGACTTTTTGTGATGGCCCATTAGTTTCTCATTAGTTTTGAGATATGCAGATTCATTTTGGCATCTAAACAACAGATGGCATTAAAAAAAAGCTATGGTTGAACGTACTCTTCATTTCAGATGTGAAATAGTTATGAATCAAACACTCCTCCTCCCAAAAGCTTTGTGAAACTATTTCACGCTCTGTGCAACATTCCTCACATAGAACAGCAAGACCTTCAGCAAAAGAGAACAGACATACATCTGCATACTGTTTAGTTGTTAACAGATTCTCAGTCCACACCAGAAAATACCAGTGTGCATTACAATTTCAAATTTGGGTTTGTTATGACTGCATCTGGCCTAATAACCTATAACATCAATACACATTTACAGTACTGCATACAGCATCTTCCACACCAAAAAATAGTAAGACCAAGAACAGAGATTTATTTTCTACAGTGCCTGTAATAAAAAAGAAATCAAAGATTGAGGCCACGGTTTCTGTATGAGCCATTAAGCTGCATCCTTCACACATCATCCTGTTTGAAGGATGATCCAGCATGAGGGTGGAACACAATAAAATAAATGAAAAAAAAAATCAAGGCTAACAATATATCGTTGCGCCAAAGAAATTGTGTTCAATGTTACGATTAATATTTCAACCAAAGAGATAAGACTAAAATGTCAAATCATCACATTTAAGATGGTAATATGAAAAATAAAATGCCTGTAACAACATAAGGCTTTTCCTACATTTCCATTGAACAACTGGACATCTTGTCATGATGTAATCCTTATTTTTGTAAGCATTTTTAGGGGGTTTATATCTCTTAATCCGTGTTTTTGTGGTTGTGGTGTACCCAATGAATATGAATACAGCGTTTCTCCCACACCATAGTTTAATATCTTACCAAGGTAAGATGAAGCACCACTCTCTGTATTGTATTTTGAGTCAAGCTGCATCCCACCCTGATGTGTGCTGTGTTGGCCTCAGGCCTGCACCGGCCATGTCAATGTGAGATGGAGGTGCTGTTTTTTCTGGGGCTGGTGTTGTTGCTCTAAAAACAAGACACTTTCACCTGACTTGCATTGGGCTCAAGACTCCAGTTACTCATTTTTTTCAGACTTCTGTAGGTTAAATGTGTGCTGCAGAATCCCAACCAGTGAACAAGCTCAGTCACATGAAAGTACTAGTAGTCTGATCTTAAAATAAATCATCATTGTTCCAAACTGGTCTTGAATTTTGAGTGATACATTTGACTTGTTGAATTTAAAGGTGCATTTTAGGAAAAGTGCTACTAGAGGTAATTATAACTGGTCAGCTTCATACAAAGGCACAATTTTGTGAAGGACTATTTTGAATACAGACTACTCTCTTAAAAATGTAATTTTGTTGTATGAGTGTTTTATTACAATAAGTATGAGTTCAAATTACTGGTGTTTGCCTTGTATTACACATTAAATTACTGCAACTGAGACTGACTGAATATATTTGCTTTGTGGGGAGGGGTCGGGGGTGGGGGTGAAATGGTTTTCAATTCATTTTAATAACGTGCACCTCTTATAGTCATGTTGCCTGATTGATGATGGGGATTAGTAGGTGGGTGGTTGAGATTTGTGGGGCCCTGCCCACTAATGTTAGGGTGATTAATTTACTCCAAAAATAGACTCTATGGAAAACAAAACAAGTATATTAATCTCAAAAAGTGATAGAGCAAGCAAAACCTGCAAATGCAGACAATACCGCTCTGTGTCATCAAGCTGTACTTATGAACCTGTTAAAAGCAGTGAACACAGGCCCCCGCTGTGATGATCGATATATTTTTCATTCTCTTCATAACACAATGCTGAGGCAAAGAAAAAAAAAAAAGGTCATAATACATTAGCATAATGCAGCCTACATTTTGCATAATGTTATTCTGCCTTCATGGCCTTAAGCAAGCACTATAGAGCAATCTCTGCAGAGCCAGCCCTGCTCTGCTGTGCCTTAGAGCTCACTGACAATATCTGCACAGCCTTCTGGCTGTTTGGAGAATGAAAACACACATCATCCAGGGATCCTGGCTGTTTGGTCGGCTTAGGTTACCAGGGAAGAGAGAAAGAGAAGTTCAAAAGGCAGAGGAGGTCAGTCAAACAAGCAAACAATGAGGTTGTTGCTAGAGTCAGTACAGATTTGCAGACAGGTCTGCATGTACAGGAAGCCACAAGTAAGACTGGGCAATATACTGATATTATATCAACATCGTGATATGAGACTAGATATCATCTTAGATATTGAATATTGTAATATCATGATATGTGTTGTCTTTTCCTGGTTTTAAAGGCTGTGTTACAGTTAAGTGATGTAATTTTCTGAACTTATCAGACTGTTCTAACTGTTCTGTTATTTGTATTTACCCACTTAGTCGTTATATCCACATTACTGATGCTTATTTATCAAAAATCTCATTGTGTAAATATTTTGTGAATCACCACCAATAATCAACCCTACAACATTGTTGCATTATTGATATTGTTATATTTGATTTTGTCCGTAGCTGCAAGCAGACCTGTCTGGGTGTGCAGGCAGGTCATTATTCATGAGATCCAAAGCGGATGACAACAGGCCACCAATCCCTCTGCAAAGCTGTCTCATGGAGCAATTACCAGAGTGTGATTATACCATTATCTTTAATTTTTCCCATAAATCCATGTATGAATTCAAATGACACTCTCAATAACCTGTGAACTAAAAGTTACAGGTCATGAAACTGCTCAGTCACTGACAGGCTTTGAATTTACTGAGCTGAATTTCATTTTAAGTAAACAGAATTTTGTTTACCAATTTTTTATCTGACTTTTAATGAGCATGTGTGTGTCTGTGTTTGTCATTTGTTCGCCACCATCCCTATAGTAGAGAGTCATAATGACTATGCATGCCTGTGCTGCTAGCTGCGCTCAGATATGTCATGTGGGGCGTAAATCCTGTCAACATGAGGCAACAGGATGACAGGTAACAAAGAGCTAATGGATGGTTTCACCACTCTGCCATGACAGCATAACCAGGACGAGGGCTTGTATAATTTATCTGTTGCCAAATTGCCTCCACAGCAGACAGGAAATGTGCCCCTGTCCACTTTCTTACCCCTTGTTCTCCATTCTCCCAACCTTTGTTTTTTAAAATTTTCTTTATTCAGATTTTATATCAGTTACTGTAAATGTTTCATACCATGACTCCTGTGTGTACTTGGAAAGCAGGTAATCATATGAGGATGGCACTGCATGAATTTTGATGTATCTTTTAATTGAACTACTTTGTACAAAGTGTCTCACGGGTTGTCACAGCATTTATTTAATTTTCTTTTTTGTGTGCGGTGCTAATACAGTATGTGGCATGTCTACAAATTTCAACTAAGCAGTATGAGCAGGAGATGATCCCTGCACATAACTCATGGTAGTAAAATAAATAATTTAAAAAAGGCTTTGCACTCAGTCCACATGTTGCGGCTGGAGAAATGACACTGAGCAAATCTGGCTAGAGGTCACAGAGCTGTCAGAGCACATTTACAGCACATTTTGTAATTTTTTAGGCTACATCCAGGTTTAGAAGAACCCTGCATACAATCCTGGGGCCTCAATTATAACCGTTGTGCATGCACAAAATGGGACTTGCCCATGTCCAAGTATGCCACATCCCATGAAAAAGTTGTGATTTATAAAGACAAACTTAACAGAAGAATGAGCACATCTGTTCGGAAACTCTGACCCAAGCGTATGAACATTTTGGAGACAGGAGAAATTGGCGATACAGATAGCAAGCTGGTGAATTGAATCTAGATTGTATTATGATTCCTCTCACACATTTCATTTCACTTCATATCAAACGTTAATTATAAATCCACTTTATCATAAACACCCAAGCCAGCAGTGTTACATGTGTTTGTGCTTGTAGTGATCCATAATTATTCCATAAACACCTTTCAGTTTTAAAAGATACAAGCCGACTCAGATCTTAACCAATTACATCTCTAATTTATTAACAAACCCCCAGAGCACAGAGGAGAGGATCGGACTGTAAGGTACTCACGCTTACACTCGGTCAGTCAGTTGTGGAGCAGCACAGCATTGCTGAAATGTCGGGATGATGCCAGGATGTGGTCGGTAGCAGGATTCTGGAAAGTCTGGCTTGCCTTTCCCTGATATTAATCCTGAATATACTGATTCCTTTTCACCTCAACCACAATAATTAACTAATGAATTTATCATCCAAGAAAAATACATCAAACATCTTTAAAGAACTGGAGAACAGAGTGGCAGCTTTTCAATAAAATCTTCTGACAGTGTGCATATATCAACAAGCACGATTTTAATGAGTTTTTATATACTTGTTGTGTGTAAAATCGCTTCAGTGAACATGACCGTGCTGTTAGGCACACAGAGCGCACTAAACACACTTTGCCTTCGCCAGTCATCCCACCTGGCACATCTTCACCACCTGCACCGATATATGGACTAAGCAAATTAGAGAAACACCTGCATGCTGGATTTTGGAGTTAAATACAGTGTTTATTGTTTTTTATATACTGAGCATGTAGTCTCATCAGTCATGTACGTGTCTATATAGATGCTTAACAAATACCAAGCGTTGAGCTTCCATGTCCCACAAGTCAATTTGAAGTGAAGTTAATCCACTGACTGCATTAACAGCTGCTGCAACCATCAGCCTCTCAGACTTTCTTCTGTTTTCAACACTGCTGCCTCTCTCCACAGGAACAACAGGTACATCAATTTGTGAGGGCTTTTGCATTGAATCCATTTATGGTTAAATGTCAAGTTGATTTTGATTTATAAATGGGAAAAACGCATGCATTCATGCTTGCGCAGTTTTATAAATCTGATTATTTTTTGGCGTACGCCATTTTGGCTTTTGTGCACATGTACACTTTTGGTTTGGATCCTATATACTGTTTTATAAATGAAGCCCCTGGTGTCTTGACTTAATTCTGGATCTTTTTTTCTTTTCCTTCTTACATAAAACAGCAATGAAAATGTTTCTGAGGCTCACTGTCCTTGGCCACATATCAAAATGAAATATTCAGTTTTCTTTACACACATTTCTTTTATATGCTTTTGAATGCATTTCATGTTGTAAGAGCTGAATTTGGAAGTAACATGCCAAATCTCTACAAGAAAAAAGTGGCTATATTCTGTCCCATTGCCATGTTATACAATACATCCAACACAGTTGGTGAGTCCATAAACACGGTACAATAAAAGGTTGTACGCTGGGAAAAAACAGATCTGAGGAGTGGAATTGCTTCAATGTATACAAGAGGACTGTCGAGAAAGGAAATTATACACCACAAATACAGCACAAACAGAAGACAGAGACACTGACCAAACTGAATCAAATGAAAGCACCCACAGAAATTAATGTTGTCTTTTCAACCATTTTATAAAGCAAAAGTCAGCAGTTAAGATTACACAAATTAATTGCTTTACACAAAGGTAAAGTATAGTGAGAGGGTCTGGATGCAGAGAGACACTACTTCACAACCAAAGGGAATTCAATTACTTGGCTGAATGCATAAGGAAAGTTAATGAGCGAATGCCATTAAAGATGCTGCATAATGCCGCACAAAATCACATTTTCAGCACATTTCCAAACCTGATATAGAATATGTATTCATGAGAAATGACAAAAAATATGCATGATGCGATCTAATCTCAAGATCTCTTGCATTTGCAACTGTGTCCAAATCATGGGGAAAAACAGGCAGTTGAAGAGGGAGACGGCAGAAGTCATTAGGATTGGTGGCCCTTTAATAGTCTCTTCTCACTTAATTACATTTCAACAAAAGATGATGCATGTCACTTTGCATAAGAGTCATCAGCAGGTCATCTGGCCCCTTCCTGTCTGTCATAAGGCCAGTCAACATTCAGTCGCACCCTCTGCATCCTAATGCTGCATCACTGCAACACATACGCCTGGTCTTTACCCGTGCTCCAGATGGTCATGTTAAGTTATGCCGGGGCAGGAGCCTGTGGCCCCAGATGTGACTAGGGTGTCGTCTTAAGGGTTTATAATCTATCAGGCACTGTGATAGACTGCTACCGAAAGGGTTGGCTGGTAAAAAGAAATACAAGCTTTACCGTGCTGTTAATAAGACCTTGTGATTTATACAGTGACTGAGCTCAGCAGCCCTATGAGGTCCAACACACTCAGGAACCTCAGAGGGACACTCAGTCACAGAGTGTATGATCACAATGAGCAAGAATCACAAGAGCTTCATCATGATGCAGTCCTCTCAAACATGTATTAGAGTTGTTGGGGGGAAATGCTCTACCTGTGTTGAATTAATGAACAAAATATCTGTTTGTTTTGTTTTGTTTTTTTTTTCAATTACCCCGTGGCCTCTTGTTGACAGGTGTGCAATTTCAGATGGTGTAATGAGACTACAATGGAGAAACACTACAAATCACGTTCAGTATTCACATCGTGCTCTGTAAGCAGGTTGAGCTGCACTATAAAGACTGTGCCGAGAAGCAAAGAAATCAGTAATGTGATAGGACAAAAATTACAACAAATTCTCGCCATATGAGGCCACAATACCTTTTGTATATTCCATGTTATTTTAAAAACATGTGTTCTTTGAAAATGGTAAAAAAGCTTTTTGTCTCTTTTAATCCAAATAAGGTCAACACAGAAATCAGGTTAAAAAAGTATTAAGCTCAATAAATTACAAATTCAAGTAAAACGTACTGGTTGCAGAATCAAATGCAGATAAAACACAGTAGACAAGGAGCAGCATGATGCAATATGCAATAAAAAAGCAGCTTAGCTAACACTTGACCTACAAGCTACAGTAAAGAATGGACTGGATTAAATGACTGGATCTAAATATTAGTAAAATCTACAATTTTGAGATGGAACATACTCATGCAATCATCCCTCCACACAGCAGATCCAAAGATCCAAAATCCAAAGATTTCAAAAACAGTATAACAGAAACATTTTCTTTCTTGTTGTTTCTTTCCTGGACTGAGATTGCAGCTGCTTTAGAGTGAAGTGGCTGACATCTATAATTTAGCAGGTTTTTGATCGGCCTTTGCCTATAGCCGTTTAATATGGGATATGACAAGGCTGTATTTCATATTCACACTCAATGAGAAGGTGTCGAATCAGACCTGCTAGACTAACAGAGGGACAGAATGTACAGTATAAGGCTGAGAACACGGTATTGTAACTGACCACCGATTATACATTGCAAAAACAGCCTTGTTCTTAGTTTATTTTTGAATTTAAGAAAATCTAAATCCAACAGACTGGTGGACAATCATTACATGTCTGTCCCCTAAAAAACTGCTCAGATTTGTAACATGTAATGCCCCAAAGGGCTGATATTACTCAAAACTCAATGCATTACAGAAGCCTCTTTCTCATTATTCACTTTTTAATACTCTGAGCTGCCATTCAGGCAAGGATTAAAGAAACACCAGTGAAGTTTGGCAGGGAGATAATACTGTGCTGCTTTATTCCTCTTTCAGGAACTTTATTCCAAACCAAGAATAAGGAAATTCCTCTAGTTTCTACCAATAATTAAATGTCAGAAACATGTCTTACATACATCGTGTTCTCTCTGTAAACTATCGGGGCAGTTATTCAGATAGCTAGTTTGGCATTCAAATTTGAAACAAAGTTCATATATGGTTAAAAATATGCAGATAAAAAAAAAAACATAAGAATGTAGTTTCATAAATGTACAGCTAGAGAACCACATCCATGATTCGTGCTCCAAAATACAGAGTAAATGCAGATTTATTTTGGATTCAACAAACAGTGTGTATAGTATTGCGCATGGGCCAGCATTGCAACCAAGTGGCAAGCTCCTGAAGGTCCACAAGGTCTGAAAAGTTAAGCTAACGTGGAAGTGCCTTAAACCTGTATTCTTTCTAATGGCCAGCAGGGGGTGACTCCATTGGCTCCAAAAAGAAGTCCGATTGTATGGAGGTCTATGAGAAAATTACCCTACTTCTCACTTAATTTATTACCTCAGTAAACATTTTCCTAATGAGTTTATGGTCTCAATCACTAATTTGAAGTCTTCATAAATACAGCATGATGTTCATTTAGTAAATTATGGTCCTATTTAGAGTAAAATAGATAAAGCAGGGTATGCTTTAGGGCACAGTTATGTTGTGATTGACAGGTCGCTACCATGGTGACTTGTCAATCATAAGATAACGCTGGTTACGTACGTTACATATCATAACCCCAGATTAGAATAGGAGTATTGGCATGGCTGTTGCTGTTTTAGTGTGTTTTCAGTTCATGAGAGTTAATTGTAACATTTTGATCGTCTAAAAAAAGTTTTGTTCAGTGTTTGGTACATTTTACATTTTGTTTTAAGCCTGTCTTTCGCTATCCAAAATTAGCATTAGCATTATTAACTATAGACAGTAAATGCACCGTGCCAATCAAGCTAGCAGGGTCAGCTCCATCCTCTCGTCCAAATATAGTCTCTTCTGGCTCAAAAAATCCAAGATGACAATGGTCAAAATGCCGAACTCGAGGCTTCAAAACAGGAGTGATGTCATGGTGACTACATTATTTATTTTTTTTTACAGTCTATGATTGCAACACAACATTCTATATACACTGTGTCCAAATTTAGGGGTTGTATCCTCTGAAGGACACAACCTAGAGGACCTGAAGGCTGATTGTTCTAGACACAGAGACCAAAACTTGCTCATATGTGGACCTTAAACTGTCAGACACCTCTTTGCACCTTTATTGTGGACCAAATCTCAAGAGAATTTTCAAAAATTCCCCCACCACTAAAAAATGTGGTTTGCTTCTTGTTCCTACAGATGTTTGAGCTTCACTGTGCACAACTAGAAGGCTGTTGTCATCTGCCAAAAGGGAAAAATTAAAATCTGAGTTCAAGGGGTGGGCCCACAAACAGGATTTGTGACAACTAGTTTGGAGCCAGTCGTGGTCCAGTATGGAACTTAGACGAGTGTGGAAACTTGAAATCTCCAGTGCACAAACACTGAGAATGGACATTACAGTAAAGTGGGAGACATTTGTGCCCAGCACTTTTGAAATCAACAATATTTACATATTCTGAGATTTTATATGAGGGAGAACGAGGAGACGATGTTTGAAGGATTTTAAGGAGGTATTTGAACTTTTGTGGCGGAAAAAACATATCAGAAAACAATTTATTATTTAGAGTAGAGTATTTTTATATGCCTTACAACATGTCTGGGTTGGCTCTTTAAATAGAGTTCTTTGTGCTCAACCCATTTAGGGCTTAGGGAGAGAATGGACAAATGTGGTCATTTGAAGGACATATTTGCCAAAGATGCATTGTGTGTCTTTCATAATTTCCTCTGTGCAAGTAAAGAATGTCCAAGTAAACACTGTTTAAAGTTTAAGGACTTATTTATGAAAATAACTCTCAATTAATTACTTTTCTGAGTAGCTTTAATAATCATTTATTATTCTCAATTATCAGAACTCCTCAAGGGCAAGTCTGTTTCATTTTCTCCTTCCCTTGGACCCAGCCCCCTCGCTTTGCAAGAGGCCGCTTGCGTGACGTATGGTGCTATGTGTTACCACGTGCCAAGGAGAAGTGAAGGAGGGCACATCAAATGATTATTGAAATGCACTGACTCAGACTGAATGGCCCTTTCATTACTGTTCCATCCCAGTGAGCAATAGAGATATCAGCAGACTGCCAGCTGAGATGGTTGGCATACCTACACTGGGCATGTCTTCATCTAGCGTTGGACAGCACATCACAGGCTGTTATAATGGTGTGATACTGTAGGACTTTTGGTATTAATGTAGTTGTGGGTGCACAACAACTGTCTACATTAGCAGCATTAGCATGGAGAAGAATTTCGGTGTTTGCTGAGCTTGCACAGAGATATCATCAGCTTTTGCAAGAATATTTTTGGTGCTTTATATCATATTTGACATCTTTAACAACAAAGAGTGAAAATTTTTTAAGGAGGATAGTAGAATTTTAAGATCCTTTACATAATTTCATTTCATTTTTTTTTTTAAAGCAGCTGAAATTAAAATTTAGAGAATAATATGTAATTTTGGCTGGAGTTTCACTAAGGCTGCCTGTGGAAAATCTTTGACATTTCATACATGACTGAATATGTAAGAGTAGGTTAGCAATATGAGCGCAAGTGTAATGTTGAGATTCCTCTGACAAAAAAATAATCTAATTATTCATTTTAATTAAGTTTTTTTCTGTTTTTGAGAAGAGTGACAGAATTGATTAAAGAGCGCTTACCTAATCTTCAATTAAAGGTATTTGTGCTTGTTTGATGCTTGTGCTTTAGTTTGATTAGATGTCTGAGTTTGATTTGATGATACTGATTTATGTGATCCAGACACGACAGTAAAGGACTTATTTCTTCTTTTTACAGCATTTATTCAGCAATAAAGTGATATCTTCTGACATGTCATAATTTCCATTACGTTTCCAGAGTCACAGAGTGCAGCTGACGATTTCTGTATCTCAGATAGACACACCAAACCATGGGACAAATATCCCCTGTTAACAGAGGGGAGCCAGCTTTCAAAATCCATTGGACAGACTCGCTTACTGCTGAATTGAAATGATCCAAGAGATCGGTTTGTCATTTACTGCTAAATGAGAAATGGGATGTCTCTGAAAGATTTCACTAGAATATATGACACAGGCTCATATTGAGTGCTGGACCCTTCAGAAAAGGAACAATATATGTGCACTGAACTGGAGCATGACTACATTTTAGATTTAATGAAGGCATAAGCGCTCATGTCCCCTTCCAATCAAACCTGGTTTGATCTAAAATGCTGCAGAGGTGAGGCAGCGGGCAGTTGGAAATATATTTATTTTAAAACTGATCTCTCTATTGATTTCACACCCACGGCTGTGATTTTAATGCTCCCGTGCTGGAAATGAGCATAAAATCAGAAAAGGTGAGAGGAAGCCATTTTTATTGAAATGTTGCACAGGGGCAAGACTACCACATGTTCAAATTATTTGCATATGAAATGTACTGATAAATGCAAATTTCATGCACTGGAGATGGTGTAACAGATGGCAGACAAATAGAAATGGTGGGTCTTATCCCTAGATCAAGTGTTATTTTTTATCCAGGTGAAAATACATGAAAGTTTTAATGGACCAAGATATCCAGGGACACCACAGCTGAGGAGCACTGTCCTTAATGTTATAATCCTTACATTTATTCTGCAATAGCCATTACATGTATTTACACACATTAGTTAACGTCTCTATATAGTAGTTTGGATTGTCAGTGGTGGAGTCTGCAAATGCCACGCTGGATTCAAATGGTGTGCACATGCACAAGGGACTCAGTAAACGTTTCATGCACGTACTGGAAAGAATTTGAAAGACAAGAGCTGACGCTTGTGCATATTGCATGTAATTTGTGCACATGTGACTATATTACATAATTACATAATGATTTAATCCCAAAGAGTTGAACTGCTGGTCAGAAGCTGAAACATATTTGGGTTGGAAAAACTATACCTACAGCTATTTACAGTATAAAGAACACAAGTTGCCATCAAGTAGTCATCTTCTTCTGTTGTATTTCTGACAGAGTCAGACTCATCAATAAAAGTGTCATTTCAAACAGAACTTTGGGACTTAGCATTACTACTAGTAACCACAGGTGTCGCTAAATCAACCATAAGTGAAATCGTAAGGATTGTCACTTTAAAGTGAGCTAACAACAAACATGTCTTCATGACACCGAAAAAACGGCACTGGAGCCAGGTTAAGAACAAGGTAAGCCAGTTCTTGCTGGTTCAACCACATCATTTTGATCTGAAATCTGAGTGTGCCACCATTACTTGCAGGAATGAGTGTTTTAAACTAATATCCAGACCTTGGCCTGTCTTGTTCTACCACATTATATTTCCTGGAACAACACTCTTACAAATCAATTAATTAATCCATAAATAAATAGAATAAAAGTAATTAATTATTTGATATTTTAATGGACAATAAAAAGAGCCACTTACAGGGGTGGGGCCTCTGAGGGAGACTGATTTGCTTTGTTTTAGCATGAAAGTCTAAATGACTCAACAAATCCAATAGCTAATAGGAAAAGGAAAAGCAGCGGGGAAATGCAAATGAATAAATGAATGCACAATTAAAAGCTACATTCTTAATTCAGTTCAGTTTGCGAATTCACTTCTTTATTTTTCTTTTTAAAACTGCATTTTCAAATAGATTTTGAAATTCCATTATTTATATAGGAATTAATTAATGTACTTTTAAATGATGTACTAATGTATTGACTATTTTAAAGTTGTTTTTGTTAATCCCTTTGTAATTTGAACAATTTATTGATGGATAATTACTTCATTTGTAAATTCATTTCATAATTCCTCTTTTTATTGCCCATGAAAATATCAAAAAATGAATTACTTTGTAATCTAGTCTATTTATTTAAAGATTAATTAATTGATTTGTAAACTAATTTATTTATTCTTGTTTTTAATTGTACAATTAATCATTAATTAAAGAAATGCTTTATTACTATTTCCGTGACCCTTGTGGTCCTCCACAAGTTTCAGGCCAATGCCACACTAAGTGGTAATAAATCTGAAAACACTGTATATTATGAAAATCTCCACACTAGCATGTTTAGGTTAGGCTTCTGTTGTCAGACAACTAAACAAGAATAAAGTAGTGATTTGACCACGGCTCATACCTGTTAGCCAACAATACTTCCAGCACCGAGAATATTGATCAAATCACTATTTCATGCTTGCAAAAGTCTGGCAGCATAAATTTAAACACAGGTTTACTTCAGATCTGCTATGCTGGCATTTAAAATGATGGATCACAGTGTAGACGAGAGCCGGCTTATGTAATTTGGTTAAAACATGGATGCTTTTTCAAATATTCACCTGCCAGTGAGCAGAGAGACCAGGAGGGAGCCGGAGACACAGGGAGGTCATCTTGGCAAACCTCCAGTACTTACTGTACACTTGTTAGGGTTGGAGTTGATAAGGAGACGGATGTGATTTTCATGGTTGTCCAGCAACAGAGGCCTCGATCATGGACAAACTCTGCTTTCGTGTGTGCTTTGTTGACCTCTGAAGGCAAAATTCTCTTTTCTTTAATCTTCTACATGGATATTAGAGTGCAGAACTGCGACCTTGCAGCTGGGAGCAATTCAATGCTCTCTTTAAGGGCACTTCAGCAGGGCTTCTACATGTCTGCTAACTAACAGCACCATTGTATTTCCAATACTTTGCTCAAAGAGAATAAAAATAAGGTAATAAAAAAGAGGAAGTGAGAGGCTAAAGGTGGTTGAGAATATACAGATATTGTAAGTCTCTTGTGATTTAAGGAAATCAGAGGAAAAACTAATAAAGGGAACAGCTGCGGTGATGTAAGACACTTGACACCAAGAATACATCTAGTAGACACAATTTTGCTGTCTCTTAACAGGAACTGATAATTGGATGTTTTGGTTTGTTTATTTTGAATATACAGCTAGTCCTGAGCTCTAAATGTGTTTTGGAGAAACAATGCGAGGTTAAATCACAATGGGAATGCACATTTTTTCAAGTAATATCATTAACTATTATAGTACATTAGAAGTTGGGTTGAAGGTGGGGAAATCAAAACAAGAGAAATTTGAATTTAAATCTATCTAATGAAATTTCTCTCCCACTTTACTGATCCTCCTCAGAGGCTACCTGATATTTATCCATACACTTCAATAATTCGAGAGTTTGTGCTTTATTTAATAAAGCTGCTTAAAAATAAAATACAAAACTTTATTCCATGGCAGTAGTTTCTCTCTTTTCTCTTTGTATTACGAGTTCTTTAAACACCTTGCTTTTGATAACTGCAAGTTAAAGGGAAACCAAAATGAGCACATTTTGTGCTGTCTGGAGTTAATGACCTTTTTATGAATTGGTGAGGATTTGCGGTTAATTACACAGTTTCCCATATTGTCTGCAACACCTGGTGAGCAGTGGCATTTCCCACAATACTAAAAATGTTTATGTCACTTCCTCAAGCTGAGTCTTCCTCCAGTTCTTAACTGATCTCTTCAATCACAGAAAGCATCTTTGTGTCACAGGTATTGTTATGTGATTAGTAATATTATACTGAATTGACATATTTGCTGCTCTATCAGCATGTGAGGGAAATATTTGCTTTAGTTGTTTACTGAGCTTCTGGAAAGCTACCGTACATAATCAGATTTATTTTCACTATTTTCTCTCATCTAACTGCAAAGTGCTGATTTTCAGATAGGATGCAATAATATGCATTTGCAACAGCTATATTGTTGCACATCGCAGGATTATGATGCTTATGGATTAGACATTATATAAGATGCAGATTCAGTTGAGCAACGTGATTGGTGAAAGACATCATTTTTAGGGACACTAAGTCTTCTCTTGCTCAATACCGTTGAGCTGAATCAGGCAAAAGCAATTACACCTTTCTGATTCTTTTATTAAATCAATACAACTCACTGAGCAGGAGCTGCATATAAAGAGAAACAGACAAGAAAATGTCTACACAGTTGAGATGTAGATTGTGAAGAAGGAGCAGGGCTTAAATCTCTGAAAGAATTCCCAATTATTTTGTATATTGCTACAGTATTTTGACAAAAACAGCAGTGTACATGCAGTGATAACAACATACAATCTTTAACGTTTGTGATTCGTCACCACCACACACACACAATACTAGCAAATGTCGCCATCTCGGGTATCATTGCTCTCAAGCTGACACTGAATCATGATGTTGCACCAACCCAAATTACTGTCATACTGTACCTTATAATCAAAGCAAAAGCATGAAGTATCACTGCTGTGCAACAACCACCTTTTTCTTCAAAAGCAGAACTTCCTCCACACAACCGTACAGAACTGAGACTGTACTAGAAAACCACTTTTTCTCTATATGGAAAAAAAACTCACTTGACTTTTCAAGTGAAGGTTTCTCGGGAGGTAAATATAGTATTCTGCACAGATGTATTTTAAACATTTCATAGGAACAATTATGGTGAAATACAGTATGTTAACTAAACAAATCCATCTCTGAGTCTGCACACAGGGGTGATGGTTTTTCTGAAAACTACTGAACTACTGAAAACTATACTTCATCCTCAACCCCTCAGGAGCAAAAAACAAAAAACAACAACAAAATACATGATGAACTGGTAAATAAGGAAAAATGAATAATGACTCAGACTCAGGTTACAAAATACATGTACATCTTGTATGGTACTGTCTTGTTAAATGTTGAACAGTTAGAACACCAACAAGTCTGTGCATGTCAGTGGATGGCATTTCTTCTCTCAGGTCTTTACATTGTATCAGACTGTTGGCAGGGCGGTAGAGACCACACTTAGTGGCATCAGTGGTCTACTGCTGGGAGGCTACATAATGAGTCCCACTGTGCATTTTTCTCTTTACATCTCGAAACTGTCTGTGAAGCCTGGTGATGTTTTTTTTTGTGCCTGTTCATTTTGGAACAGGAATCGTGTGGAGAGATATGAACAATATGGTAATGTGTTGACTTAACCTGTGAACACCTAAGAGGAGCTTCCAGTCTAACTCTTGTTTTCTTTTGAATGCAGCTTAGTTTACAAGTGAAAAAGATTTTAACAAAACTTCAATTTTTCTGAGTGGAGCTGAGGAAGTTCTTTTCACCCATGACTATTTCTGTATCCGCAATATGAAATGCACTCTGTCTTTCTGCAGAGTGAGCCCCCTAGCTATGTGTACCCGTGTCACGTTGCATTTCAGCAGCTACATGTTTATCACAGGAATCCAGGTTAATTCTAGTGGACTCGCGGGCGTGTGGCTCTCAGTCCATTAGCTCCTGCGGGACACTGGTCAAACTCAACACCCTATTCTGCCTGTCCAATTCCCTAAATCCTTTGGAGGGCTTTGTGCTATTGGCCGTGCTGGTTGAGAGTGAAAATACTGTAGTTAATGCTGTAGTGCTGTAGCACCTAATATCCCTGGGCGAGGCAGGCATGGCTGATTTATTATTATCTAACAATGTATTTTAGTTGGGAATTGAGGCCAAGGTCAGTGGATCTAACGGGATTTGTGTTTGGTAAAATGTCACTCTGATCCAGGCATTGAGCCCAATCCTTTGGTGTGACGATACAAGTGTACACACACCACAGGAATACAAGCGTGCTGCCTCTTTCTCTTGTTTAACACAAACACACTACAGGTGGCTTGTGTTAGATGGATATATCAGCCTGACTAAATATCACAAAATCTGGCTGTCTGCAGCTGATCTCAATTAAAAATCCATTCAGGCCACAAGTTTCTTCCTTTATTCTACACATGCATTTTCTTTCTTACCTCGTACTCCACATACTCTTCCTCCTCCACCTCATAGGAAACTGTTTGGATCTTGATGTGTTCGCCATCCTCCAGCAGCTTCGCCTGGGGGTCCTCCGTGCCAGGCGCATCCGGCCCCGCTGTGTTCGACGCTTCCTTCGCCTTCTTCTCTGTGAAGGTGGTCTCGCAACACTCACTTTTGTATTCCTTAGCCTTGATGCTGCCGCTGTCCTCCTTGTACAGGATGAAGTTGGGCCTGTAGAAGGCCTCCACTGCCAGATGCAGTGAGGTGGCATCCAAAAGCTGCTGAGACTTCATCTTTCCGTTGGTATTGTAACCTCCTCCACTCACAACATTGCCATTACTCACCTTTCCACCTCCTCCTCCGCCCTCACCTCCACCTCCGCCTCCGGCAAAGTAATTAATAATGTTCTCCTGGTACTGGTTATTAGGGAAGTCTCCCCCATAACCGTTGACCATGTGCTTACTGTTTTTGTCCAACAGCGGGTTCTGGAGCTCACTGAGATTCTCCATAGCAGCAGGGGTCAAAAGGTGAGCGAGTGGAGCTTCTCAGTGATTTTTAGCTCTAGCGAGGAATTGGAAGAGTGACTGGTGAAACAGGATCCTCAATGTACAGATGTCAGTGAAGATAGTAATGGCATTCAGCATTCAGCACTCTTAGATCTACAGAGGAAAGAAAAGCAATGCAAAGAGGGAGAGTTTTTAGCTTCAGTTTAAAAACTAGAAGGAAATTTTTATTTGATATCTACCATCAGGTAAGAGCTTCCCAAACACTTTCTCACATCAGATCAAAGTTCAGCTGTCATTCCCTCAGCAGCAACAACTTTTATGGCATCCCGCTTGTCAAGAGCTGCACCCTGCAGATGATTCAATTAAGTTTAATTTGCTTCCTCGCTCCAGACACATAATGTAACGCACACACGCATATACACATCCCAGAGTAGTAACAGTTACTACTCTACATCAAAGCATTGCCATCCAGCTTAGCATATTATCCTTCACCATCTCCATGTGTGTGTGTGTGTGTGTGCGTGTGTGTGTTTTGTGCCCTTAATGTGATCGTTATCGCTCCATTGTTTGGGTCTTATTAGATGTCATCAAGGTGGCATCAGCCTCACTGTCTGAAATGGATCAGCTGAGGCCTCCTACACATGCTATAAAACTCAGAGGGCTGTAATCGTCCACATCTGAGTAAATCAATGGCTGTCATTTATGCTTAAATTAGTTTGACACCGTTTGCAAATATTCGTTACAATATAAATATATGATAAAAGTTCAAAAAGATTAAGAGATTAAAAAATCTTTGCAAATAAACATCATACCCCTTAAAGGTGCAGTGTGTGATTTAGTGGCATCTAGCTGTGAGGTTGCAGATTGCAATAAACTGAATACCTCTTCCGCTCCCCTCCCAACCTTCCAAGCATGTATGGAGAATCTATGGTGGCTGCAAAAATCACGAAAGGCCCTCTCTAGAGCTAGTGTTTGGTTTGTCCATTCTGGGCAACTGTACAAACATGGCGGTGCAACATGGTGGGCTCCATGTTAGAGGACCCGCTCCCTATGTAGATATTAAAGGGCTCATTCTAAGCTAACGGAAACATAACAATATCTTCAGGTGATTATACACTAACTAAAACATATTTATGAATATTATATTCCATTTCTGCCAAGTCCGTTCTGCTAGATGCCACTAAATTCTACACACTGCACCTTAAATTATGTTGAGTCTGCCCTTTGTACCCCTCCAAAACATAATAAATATACAAACATCATAAATATGGCTGGTTACAGCTTTTACAAGCTGCATCAGTAAGCTGTTATCGATCGACATGTTTATAATACTGATGCCATCAATACAGTAGAGTGCTAATATTTTCTTTGGGTGTTGCTACCACAGAGGACAGACTGAGCGCTCGCCACCAGATTAATAGGCCTCAACTGTCAATGTAAGATGAAGCATCTACTCTGCATTTAACTATCAAAAGTATCAAAATCAAATTATACACGTCTTGCCTTCCTGGCTATTTCAACTCTGCAAAAATAACCCAGAATCCTCTGCTTCTCAGATGTCACCCTTAACCTTTGTCTGATTAATCTGCTTTTAAAGTAGAAATGCCAAAAGCAGATTAATTCTTGGGGTCCTGATCCCAATTGTGTATGGCTGGCTTACTGCAGCATTTCCAAATGTGTAAAGAAAAGGTATTTCCAATTGAAAACAAGATTACACATGAATCAAATTGGCATTGCAGCAATGGGATATGGATAATAGCCTGCTGATTCACCATTTAATAACTTGCACACTAGTGGCTCATGTATTTACCTCTCATAATTCACAATCAGCAAACAAAATATTAATATTTATTTTTTCTTAACCTTTACATTCTGTGACATGCATTTACTTGAAACAAATAAACATTCGGTATACATTAAGGATGTACAGAGAGCCCAGTATTTGTATTTGTATCTGTATTTGTTGAGGCAGTACATTTATTTGTATTTGTATTTGAATAAAAGTGGAAATAGGTGTAACAATCCTGTTTTTGTTTTTACAACACTTCTAATTTTAGGATATTAGAGTGTTAAAATAAATGTTCTTCAATAAACTATTTGGCAAAGGAGCGTTCCCACTCTGGGTCTCCCAGACCATGGACGACCGTGCTGGCCACTCAGCCATAGCTCAGCTCCACCAGCCATACAGACCTGCAGGAGAGAGACGGAGACAGCAATGTAACCTTGCTACGCTACAAGTCCCGACTTGCACATCGTTATTTGACATGTTTTTTTTTCTTCCTGAAAACAATTTAAAATATTTGTACAAAATAAATATTCGTAAAAACCCACTATTTGCGCTATCATATTCGGATTCGGCCCCACCCCTAGTATACATGGCCTTCCACAGGAGGCTTAAGAGTGTATTGTAACTTTTTATTTATGCACTAATACTCTGTCCTATAAAAGACCTCAGTGTTAATCTTTCTTTTACAAACATATCGTTTCTTACTCTATTTAGGTTGCAGTTTTTTGAGTCTCTCTAAATCTTTCTTTCCCTCATTTACCTCAATGTAGATTTTTTTGTTTGCATAACTCTATGTTTTCTGCCCCATGAATAAAATACAAGCCCCGCGCTCCCAGGCTTCCTGAAGCTCAGTAAGCACCGGACAGCCAACAAAGTTTTCATGGTTCCTCCCTCTTGGACATCCTCCGTCTGAATACGCTGACATTGTTGTTACACACCAGCTCACCCTTTGGTCCGTGTATAGCTCCGGGGATCATAGACTCATGCAGTTCTTCAGTAAAACTGTGAGTATTTTGATTATGATCAAATTCTCATGAAAAACAAAAAATGAGCTGCTGTGCTGTGGTTGTTATCTGTTTAAGATACTACTGCAGTGTGTTTATAAACTGCTGCTATCCTGGGTCAGGACAATTGCTGACCCAGGTTCAAGCCCCATGGCACGCCCATAGTGTCCTTCAGCAAAATACTGCACCTCTGCCAACTCCAGGGGTGACCATTCGATGCTGAAAATTAGCAATGACCTCAAAAGTGGGGGTGAATGAATAATCCAAACTGATTTAAATGTGGACATGTACATCTATTTTTTTCAAATTTGTACTGCTCTCTACAGTATTTGTTCCAATTGGTGTCAAAGACAACTTTTACATAACACATGCTTGTGTCCTTGAGTTTTTAAAATGTCAGAAAGAATTTACTTTCAAAGGATATCCACTTAAAGTAATTAAAGGGGCTACAAATAGCATTTTAACATCAATAAATCACTGCTGCATTAATACTGAAGCAGCGCTTTGATTGCCATAATCATGTGAGACAGACTGTAAGAGGATAAGCAACTTCTACAACTTCTTAGATTTGATGATGTAGGTTTGCAGGAAATCTGCTGAGTTGCTTTTAAAGTTTTAAGGGATATTGGTTAACAACACAAAAAAGGATGATAATCTTCCAAAAAGCTAAAAGAAGCTTAAGATTTCAGAGTTTCTCTTAATGTCAGAGCCTGAGGTTTTTCAAAAACACTAATGGATCAGGTATTGCAAACAGATCAATGCTAATGAACTGAAATTCACTCCGACATCGTTTGAGGAAGCTGATACAGTGGCTATCATGCATATAGGCATAATAAGTATCCTTCTAAGTGCTTTCCCTGCTTTTACCAATGTAACACTCCTACTCTGTACATAATGCTACAAGCTGACAGTGGATTACTTTTCGTGTCATTTCTTGGGGACACACTGAGAAATCTTTTTGGTGTTGACATGCTCCCAAATACATTGCAGCTGTGTTGTGCTGTGCAGTGCAGAGTAGGCTTTTTTTGGCAAATGGGAGTTTAAGTGTGAATAAGCTATTTCAGTGCAAGCTGAGCAATGTAGGACACCTCAGAATCAGTGGTGATGAATGTCATAGAAATAACCATGGTTCTGTGTTTTTGTACACATTTGTTTGTGGGCGTTTGTGTTTTAAGCATGAACAGCTGCAAGTAACTATACATGTATATGAGTGGGTGGATGTGTTTAGAAGAGTAAGGGAGAGTAACAAAGAGACAGAAGGAGAAAAAGGGGAAAGAAAGAGAGAGATCATACTTATATGTGATTCTTTGGCTGAGTGCATTTGGGCATGTTGGTTGACAGCAGCAGCTGGGAGGTATAAAGAGCTGGGAGGTACGGCTGAAAGCGAATGAGGCAGAGCAACGCTGTGGTGAGGAAAACAATTCAGTAAGACAGAGATGGCACCGGTACAGGCCTGTGTGCCGTGCTGCAGTGCTGCTTTGTAAGAGAGCCCAGAGGTGTCAGACAAGGGGCTAATAGATTAGTGAACAACCTGTAAGCATCCAGGTGCGGGAGGGTAAGAATGAGAGCATGGCATTGCTAACATGCCAGCCACGCTGATACGTCTGTGTGCTTCAACCCCATTAGACTCCAGTCAGCACACTCTATTTCCCTGTGTCAGCCCATTGCCAATCAACCTCAGACCTCTGACCCTGAAGCTGAGAGCTGGTATTATCAGCCAGGCCCCGAGGCCAGCGTGGCGAGATGCAGCTGAATACCAATGTGTCTTATCTGTCGCCCATGTTTACCAACCCATTCCATCCAGGTTGTGTCTCTCACAGCTTTTCCTGGATACCACATGTGGAGATTTGTTCACTGGATTCGACAACAACAACTTCATCTTTCTGTAATTTAATTTTGGGAGCAGTGGCTGGCGTATAATATGCATAATAAGGTAACAGCAGGTAGTTATTGATGATCACAGGTCGGGATAATGCATGAGGACTCATAGCAGAAAATGCAAATAGATCCCAAACCACATTTGTCAGTGAACCTTACCCCTGGCCTCAGCACATGAAAGTCCACTGACAGATTAAGCAACAGAAAAGGATGAAGTGAGTAATGGGCTTAACACTGTATTGACTGATCCTTTTATGAACTATTATCATCAAAGCAGACTGTGTAAAATGTCATAATCCACTTGAAATTAATCTGAATCCTATTCCTGTGTCAGCAGCCACCACTGATAGTCTGTCCCTTCTGTCTAAACGTCTATCTGTGGAGCTGATAAAACATTAAACCCTTAGCAAGGAACCTTCCACAGGAGTCAGGACTCCTCTGGAGTCTTGTCTCCTCTCGTGTAGCACTGCACTCTTATCACTTGGCTTAGTGTTTTCCACACCTCCGTCAGATGATTTAAAGTGTTCCTTGATGTGTAAATCCTCCATTGAAAATCCCAGCCATGTGTGTTTGAATAATTCAGTGGGAGGGTGCTGTCAATAGCAGCCATGTACACCACCGCTGGAGTGGCGAGAGACAGGCTCTGGCTAACTTGTCTTCATTGCCAATTGATTATGGTAGCTGATGGCAAGACACCAGAATTTTGATTATGTTTTGTCTCTTGCATTCATTTCTGAAAGTGCTTGTTATTCTGTTTGGAGAGAGGGTAGAAGTGGTATAAGGTCTGTGCTGCATGCCTCTTTATTTTGCCCGAGCTACTTAATCTTTAATGAAACAATTATCTTTGATATCACTTTAAACAATTACTTATTTCATGCCTATAAGATAAATTAAAGGAGATAATATAATATCCTGAATGCAGACGCTAAACCAATCCAGTTTTTATGCTCTTTCCTCATATTATTTAAAAAAAAAAAATTTATTTAGTGGGTAAAAATATTCTTGAATGCACTCTTTGCTCAAGTGGTTTGCCTTTTCTACACACAGAAAAAGGTACAATTTCAGAGCCCAAAGAGCGACTTGATGACTACCTCAGTCATAACACACACAAAGACAAGGGATGAGATTCATGCTCCAGCAGTCGCAGGTGGAAACTGTGTGCAGAGTTCTTTATCAACAACATCCTCCACCTCCTCCATCACCACAGACACATTGCAATGCGACACTTTAACACTTATTTCTATTTATCACGGCATTACAACATTACTGTAGCACCCCACAAAAACATGGTAATTTAGTAGCCAGTATGTGACAATTATCAAATGTTTTGCAGCTTTAAAACAGAGCAAACACGCGCTGTTAAACTGTGAACAAACATAACAATTCAAAACGACTCAGGTAAAATGCAGTTTTACCTCTATTGGATAAATTATTTCCCTACCTTTGAGTTCTTGGCAATCCAAGTATTGTTTGGAGGATGCAAACACTCGCTTGTTTCCGCCTGTACATTATGGCTGGGTTGCTGACGGTGTCGCCCAGAGAAAAATACATTTCTCAGACTTTCTCATTTGTGGAAATAGCCAATCATTTCGGGCGAACAGGTTTCCGCTCGGCATTACCACCGCCGTCACAGTATCGTAATCTCTCTCCTCTGTAAAAATGAAGGTCTCTCTACCCAATAAACCGTTTGCCTTGAAAGTCGGTTGAAATGTTGTCGCCTTTCGGAAAGTTAAAACAGCTTCTTGTGAGAGGGGGAGATGAGTCCTGGTGTGGGGAGGTTTCAGAGAGACAGACGCGGAGGGTGAGGATGAGGAGGAGGAGGATGAGGAGGAGAGGAGTCCAAGGGGCTTCGCAGTGCGCGCAGAGCGAGAAAACAGCGTCCACCCCCCACCCATGAATGCATGCGTTTACTTTCAGTGTACTTCAATGTGTGAAAGAGATTAATCTTCTCCTAGAGCTGCTGGTTATAATGATCAACAGACAGCATCAGCATCATGAAAAACAGGACAATTATAGGCTATATTTACATCATTTATTGAAAGCTTAGGATATGAGTACCCTTTGTCTACCTGGTGCCAAGTCTGTGAATTATTTAATGTTGTGCAAGTGATCGTAAAGTAAGCAAGTACCATATAGTTGACATTAAACTGCATCATCTGGCATGTTGAAGTGTTTCAGGGCCGATATAGTGGCTACTAAAGCACCTTTCTTAAACAGCCATTACCATACTGTGAGTGGACCAGTGATGTCTGCAGCGAGCCTCGTTACTCAAGTAGTTTAAGTGGATTACAATAATGTCAGAGATGGCACACTCAAATCACTTTAACTTTCTTCAGTTTCAAAATAGATCTGAGTCAAAATATATAGTCCATTTTAAAGACCCTTATTTTCTCACTGGTTTGAAGTGGGCGAGGCCCAGTTGGATAAAGGTGATGTCACATACTTCCATGCCACAATTAGACATTTGAATCGAAATCTGTTCACAGTTTTGGAGTTGTTTGCTGATGTTGCTAGGCAACTGTCAAGCAAATCTGATGAAATCACAATTGTACAGTCCTGTGAGATGAGGATTAGCTGTTTTTTTGTTTGAGTGTTTATGAGTAGGTCTACATCCTTGTCACTTGTACCCTATTCCAGTCACTTGAAGCACATTAATGCCCCTTTAAGAGATTCACTGTGTAGGTACCTGTGTTGTTGCTGGCAAGGCTGCTGATTTTTGACTTTGACCTTTGATGATGAGAATAAGAATAATAAAAATGAGAATGAGAATAATAAAATGTTCATAATAAAATTAACATTATTCCTAGTAAATTGACCCACTTGACTTCTCCCTGGCCTTATGAACCAACACGTTTTTCAGAAAGACTTTTTCTTTGTTTATTGGGTAGCATTTTTGATATACACTTCAGATATTACACATATTTTTATTCAAAGCATAGGATAAGAGAGATCTGTGCTCCTCACCAAGTCACTCCCATCATCCGACACGCTCCACTTCAGTCATTCAGGTCTATCCAAACAGAAATAATATCTGAATAAATTATCAGCCTAATACAGACTCAGAACCAGTTTAGCGGATCTCTGACAAACCACAGCTACTCAATCTGAATGAAGAATTAATGGTGTAGATAAAAATCAATTTATAATCCAACCAGATGTGATCAGGTTTTAAATGTGTAGTTCAACATTAGCCATATGTCCTAATCAATCAGTGTGTTTACATCAGTGGAGGCTGGTGCATAGAGGCAGAGGAGGTTGCTCCTCTATTTTTTGAGAGGCACGAGGGATATCAAAATATAAAAAAGAATATTTGGTTGAAATAAACCATTACCAAGTCTCAGTATTATTTGTAAAATATTTTTTCTTTCTTTTTTTTTTTCATTATTGAAATTCTGATTAAAATGCTTCAAGAGCGACACCTGCAGGGCAGGAGGGCAGCGTGTGTGAAGCGTTGGTGGGGGGCAGTGGGGGAAAATGAGGGTGAGTGGAGGGCAGAGGAGGACCATAGACTGTATAAAAATATGGTCGTAGTTACCGTGACGTCACTCGTTGGTTTCTGAAGAGCGATTTTGAAGCTCAAAGTGAGCCACTCCGGCTGTCGCCATCTTGGCAGTACATGACTCTACCTAACCCTCAGACAATTAAAAATGGGCAAAGAGGCGGGCCGAATGGCTGAAACAAGCCACCTAGCGGCTGGCGGACCTGTCACTCAAAGCAGCCATGTCCTTCATTATGCATAACTTTACGGCTTAATAAAATTTAAACGGGTGAGTTATAAAAAAATTCATCCCCCGTACAGTTGTCATGAAAGGGGAAATTAGCTATAGAGACCAAAACCGTTTTTTGTACCAGGCTGTAAACATGTTTATTTCTGCTGTAAAGTTGGGCATTTTAACATGGGGGTCTATGGGGATTGACTCGCTTTTGGAGCCAGCCTCAAGTGGCCATTCAAGGAACTGCAGTTTTTGGCACTTCCGCATTGGCTTCATTTTTCAGCCCCAGAGGTTGCCGCTTGAGGAGGACGGGTGCCTGCTGTCCTCCGCAGGGTGGGCTCTCTTACATCAATTTAATGTACTTCATTTTTTTCATGCTTATCTATGATTGGCCAAGACACGTAAAATGACGCTCCAAGGGAGGCTGTCCTCTCTTACCAATCAACAACCAGAATGCAATATTGACATCATGTTGGTCCAATGACAGTTTTCAGATTTCATCTTCAATTCTCTCAACGGTAAGGCAGAGTAGCAGCAGTAGATAGCTCCTTGCGTTAGCCAACACAATAGTTAGCTTGTTGTAGCAGCCTGAAGGACTCTTTATACATCCATGGAAGGACTGTTAAGGACTGTTGTTAAGCTAACAGGAGAATAGATTTGCACTGGGCAGCGCAGCAGCGGCAGGACGCCACCGGGGAGGCTGGAGAGAGAAGCAACCAGAGAAACAACCAGGAGAGTTAGCTTGTTTGTCATTGATGCTGATGATATCAGACTGATTAACCAACAGCCATAAAGTTCTGTTTACTATCAAACAAGATGACCAACAGCCACAAATGATCATTATGACATGGATACTTAATCTCCATGATAGAAAGAAGAAGACATCAGATAACGTGAGTCAGATACAGCTTCTCTCTCTCTGTCTCTTTGGTCACTAATTTCATCTCTGATGGATATCTCCTTATCAAGAATGCAGCAGAGGTCATATAATGTGCTCTAGGTAGTTTGCTTGTTGAAGTTACAGTGAGCTGTCTGGACTCACTCATGCATTTGGAATTGATCCCGTTTTTAATTGAGTGGTTGTTCAGTCACCTGTTGATGTTGTGTGATTTGTGAATGAATGTGCAGGTCTGGCTGCTTGTTGTGACATTTTCTTCAGTTCATTTTTAAGCTGAGTCGTATATTGAGTAATAAGCTTAAGGTAACTAGAATAAGAAGTGTTAATATGTCAGCTTTGTAGACTATAGGCCTATTTTTTATATAGATAAGAGTGTGTAAGTCATGTATTTGAAACATGCATTAATACTTTCTGATGTCAATCTACACTTTTAGATCTATGAATGTTTTTAGTGTTCAATCTTTTTATTATTCAGCACTGATCTGTAGGCTACCTGTATCAGATTGTAAGCTTTGTGGTACTTTATATTATTTCTGTATACTAAGAAAATGCACAGGAAACACATGTAAATCATGCGATATCCTGTCTGTTTTTGATGAGAACATAAATCTGTTGTCACAATAGAACAATACTATAAATTTGAATTTAACTTTATTGGTAAAATGACACATTCTGAACCACTCCACGGCTAAAATTAGCACTTCTTCTTCTTATGTATATGCTAAATGTCTTTACAGAAGCAGCCTTTTCACCACTCAGGCTTTTTGTTTTTGAAAGCAAATTGTTTTATTGGCATATAAAATTGTCTCCCACCCCTCCAATTTCACCAGGAGGGGGACAATAATATAGTTTGATGCGGTTTGTTGTAAGATTCCATGTTGGTTTTCCTCCTGTCCTCCCCAATTTTTTGAGTCACCAGCGGCCACTGGTTTACATTCACAGTAGTAACCTGGTTACTGTAAATCCTTGTGTATACATGCAGCAGGTCAGTAATCAGATTTCTCCACTAAACCCAACCTTATTCTGAAAGAGTGGCTCACTGATTTGAACTGTGTTAATGATAGAAGTCAAAAAGTCAGTAAGCAGCATGCTTACTGACTTTTTGTTTTGTGTTTTTGGTGTGAGAGTTTGTGTTGGAGCAGACTGGCAGCACAGTGAACAGAGCACGGCTTTTCCTCACAATGTGAAAGTGTCTAAATTTAACAAATATTTAAATCTTCAGCGCTGGAAACCAACTTATTTAGACTTCTACAGGCGGCTTTGTGTTAGCTTCAGTGTTAGTCAGACTTTAGATGGAATTATGGAAATACGAGGCTGCATTGCTTCATGTTATGATCTCTGCTTTCATCCAGCTGCTCCGCTGTTACTTTCTGTCTACAGTCTTTTATCCTGCACATGCTCAAATGCAAGCCGATACATGACAGAGAAATCAGAGTTCTCTGGGAGGAAAGTGCTGTTTTAACCTTGTTACGCTCTGCACCTCAGCACATCTGAAGCTCAAAAAATACTGCTGTTTGCTTTTTCTTTTGCTAACGAAAAGTTAGCATGAGAAAAGGCATGTATGTCAATTGCATGAGTCTCATACTCAATGCGTGAGAGTTGGCAGCCCCGGTAACTGGGCTGGCGGCTCTACCACAAGAGGCTTTCCTATTGTGTGTGTGTCTTTGGAAAGTGCCAGTATATAGTCATAACCCTGCTGTTTATCGTGGTTAAGTTAATATTACTGTTGGTCAAGAATCTTGTTAAGCGCTGTACAGTTGGGGGGAGGGGGCAGGTTGTACACACAATATGTGTATTGTAGGAAAAATCACCTGTTTTAACATAATATCTTTACAAGAAGCTCTGTGATTATATGTACATTGTAAAATAAATAAATAAATAGTGTGGAGATCCTCTTTAAGGTCTCAATAAATAGACAGAGAATGCAATATTTTCCAAACTTTAACTTTGACCGTTGCATTTACTTTTATCAAGAAAACCTTTTTCCTCCTAGGCATATAATGTGAGATATTATAAATAAGGCAAGACACAATGATTAACTGTTGAAAAGAACAAAAATCCACAAATGTCACAGAAACAATTTAGACTGACAGGGAATTCTATTAATATTGTGTGGAAATGAAAACTAAGAGGGCAGCAGTTTCCTGCTGTTGACTCACGGCTGTGTTGAAGGACTCTTTTCCATAAATGTTGTGTCATCCTCACTGGTGTAATTTTACTTGTATTTCTATATTTAGAAATGTGATATGATTATAAAAAGCTACTTCAGTCATCAATGCAGTGTTATGAAGATAAAGTCAATGTAGATGAACGCATACGTCTTAATATGTTGAAAATGTATGTTAATACACATGTAAAATATATATATAGTTTATGATATACATATTATAACTCTTTTTAGGTATGGTTTATGTTCCTGCTGTTTAATAAAGACTGTTATTTAAAGTTCAAGACAGCTTCAGTGGGGTTAATGCAAAGTTCAAGTAGCTCATTTAAGTGAGTGAACTTCAAAGGTAGTCAGGCACCAGGTCTGAAATCCCATATGATTATCTGGGATCTAAATCTTCCTTAACAGCACATAAGTGGAGTCCTGACTACAATCTTGTCATTTTGATCTTTAAAGAAAAAGCTCCTCCGTTTGCAGCGAGGGATTTTCGCTATTGACACCTCCTTCCTTTCATGTACATTTTATTGTGAGTTTGGCATTTGAACCTGTGCACAGCAGAGCTAGGCAAAAAAAGGTCACAAAATAGCCAGAAAGTGAGAGGATCAAATACTGTCTTGTAACTGCACTGATCATTGCCGAGGATGACTAGGAGACGGACAACAGGGGGAGAGAAAAGAGGGCAAGCGCAAAGGGAGGTGGCTCTGACAGGCTGTGTAATAGCCTCAGTGTTCTGAAACACTGATCACACCGCTATTTCAACATTTTTCCTAAACCACCCTCTGTTCTTAGTCTGCACAGTTATTTCTCTTTCATATTGTCACCCACTATCTTCTTTTTTCCCCTTAGCTCAATATCACTGCAATCATACCTGACAAAAAGATTCAGATCCACTGGCCATCTGCACTTAAGACCTCATCAGAAACCTATCAGTCATAGATATCATACACAGCTTTTCTCCCTTTATTCACTCTTCTTATTTTGAACCCAGTTTGACCACTAGACCACTTGCACATCAGAGAATTCAGCCATATCCTCCTCTGCTCTTTGGAGATGGTCATTCAGCTCACTGCCATACCTGCAGGCATGCCTTGCATTGCAGATGAGCTGCAAGATCCAATTTGTTTGTGTTGAGATGACTCCAATTTCTTTGCCACAGAACATTAGGGCTGCAAATTAATATCCCTGGGCTCAGCGGCTCACAGTTCTGTTTCGAGACAGGAGACAGGCACACTGGGATAATGGCAGGTGCATGGAGAGAATTCTTTAAGACCTGAGGTACCTTGTCTTTATAAACCCTTGTTCTCGCCACCCATCTTTTTCTTTCTTTTCCCCTCATGGTTTCATCTGTCACCTTTAGAGACCTTTTCCTAAATGAGTTTAGAAGGTACAGGGCTCATCTACACTGGCGTGCTCAGAGTTACAACATATACAGTCACTCTTACCTCTCAGCAGACATTCACAGAGAGAAGCAGCAGGGAATACAAATGAGCAACAATGTGAAAAAAAAGTTTTGAGAAGCCCTATACTTCTACACAGGTGATCTTGATGTTTACATATGTTGGCTGCTCACTGCTGTATATCATCGTACATTATACATATTCTATGTATTGTATGTTTAATATGTATGCATGGTATTCCTGCTTGTCATTTCTTCACTGTAAAATCCATACATTTGTGATGACACATATCACTTAAGATTATGAAATAGATGTATTATATTTGTCATAATCAAGTTAAGTCTCAGAACTTTCCTGCTGGCATTACTGGTGAGATCTGCCATCCGTTCCTGAATCTTAAAATTGATAATACATTCTTACCATAAGGTGCTTGTATTGAATAGAGGCACTGTTGGGCTTGGGGGGGGGGGGGGGGGGCAATCGCCCCTCCTAGTGCCCCCGAGGACAAAATAATTACGCGAAAGTGCCCTCTAAGGTGCCCACACAAAGGAGAAAATATACCAAAATTCTGTAATCGCTGTCTTAGTTATGGGTAAATCAGGATGAAGTGCCCTCATGGGTGCCCTTTCAATGGAAGAAAATGTAATAGTGCCCTTTAAAGAACCCCCACAAGATGTAATGCAGTGCCCTATGAGTTGCTGTTGTAATGGGGTGAGCTGGAGGTTCTGTATGGCTGCCCTTCTAGTGAAAAAAAAAGTGGAAAAAGAGCAATTTAGGGTTCCCCTAAGTCTAACATACAGAAGTACAGAATTGCGTGCCCTTTCAGTGAAAGAAAAAACATGGTGAAGTGCCCTTCCAGTGAAGAACATGAGATATTGTGCCCTATAAGATGCCTTTACAATGGAGTTAACTGGCCATTATAGTAGAAATGAAAGCATCCTTTATGTAGGCTGATCATTAGGAAAATAAAGCACCCTTAAAAACATTAGTTGTTGTAGCTGACATTATTCCATTGCATTGATTTTGGTACAGTACTGCTCACTAGTTTGCTCAGTCACACCCCCTTTAGATTGTGTGGGTCAGTGCACTGTAAGCTATAACCTTGATTCTATGACAATTTGTGAGGTATAGGTCACATATCAAGGCTTTTTTGCAATTAAAACAAGTGTATGGATTAAATTTTATTAAGGATGCATTACTCATGTATGTAAACTCTATGTTCTAAGTTGGTTTTATATGTAGGACTGTCCAAGGCCTACATATAAATGTGCTATAACATGCTAAACAATAAGCTAGATTCATAGTAGCTAGCTAGCTAGATATGTACTTAGCCATCTCTATATTAAATATTTGGCACAAACTGGAAATCAGCCTTGTAGTGTAGTAAAACCTTAAAAGGAAGTATTCTTTATTCAAAATGCATTTACAAAGATTTAGGTTGGATTAACTTGTACTTCTTGGCAAATTACAGAATGCCAAGAAGAGACAGAAAATTGGCGACAATACAAAGGGATCTGCAAAATGCAGCTGGAGGCAGTTCTTCATTCAAAGATTGGATCCACAGCTGCAAAAGCAAGGGAGGAGATGAGAGAGATAAAAGTACATTTGCATTAGCCATTAGCAATTAGATGGGATGCCCAGTAGAACTTAAACCTCTGGCTAGGCATGTTAAAAAGTATAAATTATCCTATCATGAAACTGTCTGGAAGAGAACCTTTTGAGTAGACCTGCTAACAGACAAAACTCCTCAAAATATATGCACAGCATGTATTCTCCTCTCCTCTCCGATCTTGTTTTTCACTTCTCTGAAAAGACTGCTCATAACAGCTAATTCTCAAAATGTTAATAGTTCATGTTTTTACTACAGATGTGTTTGAGAAATAAACATATAAAATGTTTCCCATTCCCTGTACTTTGTTACAGAGAGTGTACTAGAGCTTTTTATAATACTTCAGCTACATACATAAAAGTACATTAAAAGAGGTGTTTGATATTTTTGGGGGAATACATTAATTCTCCTTCTTGTCAAGACTTAGATCAGAAGATCAATACCACTCTCATATCTTTACAAAAAATATAGCTGAAGCCAGCAGCTGGTTAGCTTAGCTTAGCACAAAGACTGGAAACTGTAGAGAAACAGCTCCTACTGCCTACCAACATCTTCTACCAGTACCAATATAACATAATTACAAGTCTCAACTCTAAATTAAACGACCAAATATGTTGTTTCACAAACGAAATAATGGTGCGTTTTCTAAAAGCGCTTTTCTAAAAGCGCTTTTCTAAGAGCGCTTTCCAAAACTGTTACAAATCACTGTTAAAAAATAATGATGTTCTATGATGTGATGGTTAAGGTCTGGTTAGGTTTAGGCACAAAAACCATGATTGTTTTGTTAAGGTTAGAGAAACATGTGGCGTGGGTTAAAGTTACTACTTCCTTAAAGTGAGGTGACCTTTGTCATCATGGCTACAATAATAACCATGGGGTTAAGGTTAGGGGATGATCGTAGTTCTGATTTTTAAAAAACTGTCCTGACTCATGGATGGAAATATAACAAACAGCGATCTCCTGTGGCAAAGTCCACTGTTGGTTTGTAGCCTACATCCAACCAACCTCCACCACTACATCATATTATATTCACCCAACGTTTTTGGCTATCTTGTCTGAGTCAAGCTGGTTCCCTGGGATACACTTCATTGATCTGTCGTGTGACCAATAAATCACTGTAAATACCACGTAGCAACTGCCCCCAACCGAGAAATAGTCAGGCACATAAGAGGCACATACGGTGGGTGGAATTACCTTATGACAGAGTCAAGCTAGCTGTTTCCCCCATTTCTTTATGCTAAGCTAAGCTCACTCTAGCTCCATATTTATTGTATAGATATGAGAATATTATTGATCTTCATCTCATCTAACTCTTGACAAGGAAGTGAATAAGAATTCGAAAATGCCAAACTATTCCTTTAACACACAACACACAAAGGAGACCCTATAGTGGAGCAGTAAAGCAACTAACAACAGTAATATTCAGCAATAATCTCTCTGTGTTATATTCATGTGATATATTAATTTTGCACTGTGCACATATAAGCATCAAGAACAATTCTTTGTGGTAGAGTTACACAAAATATACTGAAAAAGTTATGTGAAATTTTACAAGAATGTATTCACGAGCCTCAGGCCAAAGTGTTGTCTCGTGATAATAGCTGCAAGGTGGGTAAAGTCTAACCTTTGTTTGTGTGTTCAATGTGCCCATTTCAGAAAAGCTGGAGGTTTGCATGCGGCATACTAAACACAACCACCTCGAGGTAAACAAAAAAGGTGTTTTTGTGGGCTTCTTATACTTTTAAGCCCTCTGCTGACAGTAAGATCAGAAGGTAAGAACATCAGTCACATATACTAAACGATACAGCATAGAGCCTACACACTGGTGCACTCTAAGAGACAATTTTACGCCTTGAAGAGAGACCGAACTGTTGCCTACTCGCTATCAACACACAATTGTCATCACTCTGAACACAGTGCACAAAGAAAGTGTTGAGTATTTTTTAATTGCTGTTTAATCCTTTGACTTCAAGTCAGTTTCATTGTAAGGCCCTTTCTTCGGGGCTTCAAATAAAATCCCAATTATTTTTTGAGGTTTTTCTAACTTCGTTTACACATTCATGGGATTTTGCAATCGGAATGAGAGCAGATCACAGTACGCTTCTCAGACAAAGCTTTGTGCTCGTCACCAAACAAAACAGAGAACAAAAAAGGTCCGGAAATAATCAAGCCAGAAGTGGACCCCTCCTTGGTGCTGAACACACACTGGTCTAAAAGGACTTTGAAGATCTTTCATAAATTTTGTTTTTGTCTGAATATGAAGAGAGCAGTCATACCAGATTATTGAAGAAAGCACTGAGGCTGTCAAGCCAGGCAGTGTCTAGACATATCTCTCCACTCCAGCTATGTCTTTAATGTACATTCACAGCCACAGTTTGATTTAGAGGCAAGTCTTCAATAACGCTCCTCAAATGTGCTTTCTTTGCCCACCCCCATGTCAAACATTAATTGTTTTTATGCTTGTAATCACCGTTCTGTTTATAGCAGCTGGCCTTTTCCTAATAGGCTTCACTGGGAATCCATCAAGCCTCTCATTTTAATAGTTTCTTGGTTCCTTGTTGAGACTGACATTTTGCCCACTTGCTGCCTTTAAAAATCATTCAGCAATAATTCATTTTTCTACCAGGGATCAATTTGTTCTGTTAGATTGCTGTTGAAAATGAAAGAAAAAAAAACTCTTCATTGTTCTGTCTGCAGAGTAAAATAACACATTAACATATTTAATCTTTATTGTTCATATAAAAAGGGTTAATACTCAATAATGTGCTTCAACACTAGCTTCCCATGTTAGCCACAAACACAGTATAAGTAGGTTATTCAAATTTTGATGTCTTTTTTCAGAACTGTTGAGATTAATGAATTCTGGTGCAAGTATAAAACAAGAAAAAGGAGTTAATTCAACCATATACTGCAGACCGACTCAGACTGAGATTAATTCCTCACCACAAAGTCACTTGTCAGAGCCAAGTGAACATGTGTTACACTACGTTCAACTGTGCATAGTAATTTTTCACTCACTTGTTATAATGAGTAGTTTTTTTTAAGAAAAAAGGATTAAGTAATCACAGATTTCTTCAGTCGATGGATGGGGCTAATAGTGTTATGACTGATTAGTGCCAAGTAGACAGTCATTTGAAACCATGGCCATTATGTTTGCTCAGGAAGATGAACAGTTGGCATAAAGGAAGTCCCTTGATAGAAAACAAGAGGAAAAATAGGGTGGGGTTGGCTTTTAGGTGAACCTATGAAGCTCCGGGCATGGCTCGAGGCTTTCCCTGACGTGTATGCGTGCATATATGTGTTGGCACATATGCACCTCTGAAAAAGATATATAATAATGTATTTAAAAGCACTTCAGATCTCCTCCTGCGTGGAGACTTAACTGTATGCATGAGTACCACTGAATGGTATTTTGCGTTCATTTTGCATTCATACACTAGATCCAGTGTAAAATATTACGACGGTTCTTTGGGACTGATGACTGCTCTCAGCTCATCCTCCTCTTTGATCAGGGCCCTCTCCATCTCTGTTGCATCATTGCCAGCCTTTGGGTGTCCTTTTAAGCATCTCTCTCTCTCTCTCTGATTCTGTGATTCCACCACCTGCCTGTGCTTGTTATGCTGTGCCTGGCCTTGACTGTTTTAGCCACCTAGCCATGAGCATATCTGCTGTGTGTGACCACAGATAACTCCTAATGACTGTTTTACAATAACACGACCCACCCGCCAGTGAATACTGAACAACAAACTGAGCCATCGATGTTTGAAAAGGAATCTCAGCAAAATGCTCTAGTGTGCATTATAATGATGTAGCAGCAGAGGCTCCTTGGCAATTAATTAAACTGTAAATTTAATTATCTTAATGGAAGTATATTGCAGAAACAGTTGCGCAGCTAGGTAGATCGTGCCTCTATTATTATTACTTTGTAAGGACTCTTTCATCCACAGATTACTGATATATATTAGCTTTCAACTTCTTTTGAGGGAAGGAAAACCTGCCTCTTGAGGGATTAAGAAACAGCACAGAAGCAAAATTAAGCTCAAACCATATATATTTGCATCTCTCAGCCGGCATCATAAAAGAAGGGTGCCTATCAGAAAACCAGGCCTAATTTCACCGTCCCTCATGCTCAGCCAAGCCTCCTGTGGCTGTCTCTGGCTTGTGTGAAGATCCTGGATATGTGATTGGCAACTGTTTAATGAGGGCCTGTGTACCTTTGATTACTCAGCCCCACTAATGAACAGCATGTCAGTTTTGCCCTATTAGCAGGGAATACTGTCCTGGCTATCCTGGGTAGAGCAGCGCATCCAAATGCCAGTCAAAGGGCACAATTGATATTTAATGCAGCTCCCTGTGGAAAATTCTAATAGTCATCGATTCAAACTTTTAGATATTATTTCTCTGGGCTGATGTCATCTGCTCTGAATTAGTGTTTGGAACATAAATTTACAGACACTCTGATACTATGATTGTATTTACTGATGCTCTCCCGATATCCATCCCACAGTACAACGACCATGATGACTTTATTGGTTTTATTTTCTCTTCTCAGGAGTGACATGCACATATGTTCTCAGCTTGCATTGGGAAACAGGGAGAGACTGCAGCTCTGGCAGAGTTGGGAACATCATTCCAATGGAAGTCATGAGGGAGAATAGTCTGAGTGGTCTGGGCAGGGTAATTGCAAGGTTGCTATAGGGAACAGTTGCAAGAATTTTAGCGGGGTAGGAGAAACGGATGTCAAGAATCTCACACACATTTTCGTAGATGACACAGGTGTTGCTGTGGTTTTGTCAAAGTGTTTTATTTGTATTTATTTTCCATCCTTTCCCCCATCCGCACTTGGAACTCCACCCAATATTCTGCCCTAGTCGAGTAAGAGTATTTAAATTCAGGGTACTTTTTGCCTCTAAAATTGCTGTTATGAAACAACTCATTTAATAAGCTAACTCCAGATTCAGACTATCTTGCCAACAGTTAGTAGCTTACCAATTACTTGATAACCTTGCTTCTATTAGCCTTTCTGAGTCTTTTCAGAGGGGTCAAACCAAAACTGCCTGGAACTGCAATAATCATCAAATATCAGTATTTTCCTTAATCAACTTGAATTTAATAAGCATCTGCAACCTAACATTCTTGCGATTTCAGTCCCACCTGACAGTACTTTTCTACACTGATGTGCAGTAATTTCATTTGCATCTTTGGCATACATTTCCACTCACATGCTACGTTGCCATTGGTCCTAATGATCTCTTAGAGCTGTGTGACCTGCATGCTCTGGTTTGTCCCTCCGTGCTTCAAGGACTTTCTGCTACTTTTCTCTCTTTGGCTGCTTAATGGCTAAAGCGCAAAATGTTTTTTTTTCACATTTTAATACAATTTGCAGTGCAAACACATAATAGGTTGACCACACAATTGTTTTATTTATGTATTTATTTAGAGAGACTCTGGTGTATAATCACAGACTCATTTGCATTTCTTTCCCATTTTGTTCTCTCCCTTTTCTTCTACTGCATAAGCCTTTTTGGGCTGTCAACATTCAATTACTAAAAAGCTATGGTAAAAGTCTCCTTTTGTAGTAGGAAACAAAACATTTTGGCAATGAAAACAAAAAATCCAGGGGAGTTTGGGAGTTGGGAGTTTGTTTCAGGCAATATTAGTTAAGATTTACAGCCACAAGTCTTCATTGTATGTCATTTGAGCTTACAATGACAACTGGTATTGAGTTGACATCAACAAAATCATCAAATTTGTGGGGTTTGGTACAAACAAGCAAGACCCTCCTAACTGGCAATGTAAACCTGCCTTGTGCAGAAAGGTGGTTATTTCAGTCACCTTCATTGTGGCCAGACATCTGAAGAAATCTCTAGATGAGTCAGAATGCACAATGAGGGACTGCAGAAGAAATATTCACAGCTGAGTGCTGAAGGAGGCAAGGGAGTCTAATCACCAGCCAAAGCTCACTTCTCAATCATACACAAAGACACACAGACACACACACCTGGAGAGAACAAAATTACTACAAAACAAGGCACAGAATAAGAACCATGCTTCACTGGTTTCTAACTCAAGCTGTCTCTAGCTCTGAGCTTATTTTGACATTAATACAAAATTTGTGAAACTTTACTTTACTTGTGTAACATTTTTGTTATTTAAGAAAAAATAATATTTTCCATAGGGAACATCTGAGGCAACATCTGCAATTATTGATTTGTGTGATTGTCATCTGTAGTTCATAATGAGGATTTGCTGACAAAAAATAAATTTGGTGTTTTCCTTAATAGAAAATGACTTTTTCCATAGCAGAGGGGGGTATAACAGTATTTGCATGTTAATTGTGAGTTATCACTGTGATTCTTATTCAAATATAGGCACCCATTCATTTATATTGTGGCACATTTACATCTCTTTACTGCACTGTGATTTTGTGGTCCACAGAGCACCCACAGTTATAACAGCACGTAATCGTGACTGAATTACATCAAATATGGGGTTGATAGGAACAACTACATTTGTGGACATATGGGTCTCGTTAATGCCTCAATTCAATTACAGCCTCATTTAGCATGTCTTATATAGCCTAATCTCTTTGTAAAAGATATGGACGACCAAAGGAGGTTATGTATGGAGCAATAAATCTCCTCTCACTTTGAAGAAAGTGATGACACCCTCCAGCCACTGAAATTATGACTGAATGACTCAGTCGGAGGTGGATATTGGAAATAAAACTTAACTTGGAGTTACTATACCATGTTCGGAGAATCTGGCTGTCAAGGGTTTTTCTCTGTAAATTAAATTAAAATGTCAGACTTTGTGTTGGTCCATGCATAACGCTGGGGAGTATTATATATTTTCTGAGATAGGGTAGCACAGAGAGCTGCTAGGGAGGTCGGGCAGTCGAGTGGTTGCCTTGTGAGCACAGTAAATCATATTTTCCTATAAAACAGTTTGCAACAAGTCACTCAGAAATATGGAAAAGCTGCCAGGAAGTTCAGTGAAAGTTTGGTTGACTTCACAATGTGCTGAACCTTTACAATGTAACAGTTGTCCTTTGGAGAGTGCATTCAAAAATGTGCACAAGACACACCTTAGTATTCTGATTGTCTTTGTTGTAGGTTATCCCATCTGTTATTTACTGTAAAGTCAGTATACGTTTGTCATTCGCTGCAGTCAGTAAGATAACTGCATATAAAATTATCTGTGTAATTCTAAGCAATAATATAGTCATAAATTCTGATAGGAGAGAGATGACACACGGATTGTAACTCACAGCATGCTTACTTACTTAGCTTTATTATTTTCACGCTGCCTGGTGGTAGGTCAATATCATGACTAAGTAGACAACACATGAAAGTGAATTTATACAAGGTAACTAATCAATAATGAGGAAGTCTGCAAGTTGTGTACAAAACCAAATCAATTGCAATTTTTTACATATCATCTTCGCTTCAGCAGACAGAGAGAGGCAAAGCGCAGCTCCGTGTGAATATTATGAATCTTCCATTTTTTACAGATGAGGATTGATTAATTCAACTGCTGAACCATTAGTCCTGTCATGGGGGAGATTTATTCATCCATATTGTTTTTTTCATGTTTCATAACTGTCAGAGGTTATCAGTATTCCAACACCACCTTTTTCCAGGTATGTCTTAGATAATCACTGAAATGATGTTGAGTGCTCCAACATCATTTCTGACAACAAGTACAGGGCTGGCTCAGATTCAGATTCATTTGGTGTATGAGAGAGCAGGATATAAAAGGTCTAAAACCCCTCTGTGGGTCCTAGAGGCAGTGCATTGGATACATGTCTTATTCATTACAAAAACGTATTGACAATTTTGCTATTATTTGAGCCTTCCCAGCATATTGGAGATAAAAGGTCTAATTTGTCTCAGGTTTGAGGCAATGGGGTCATTAAAAACAAAACTGTTTATCACCTTGAGCATGAATATGCTACACAAATTTCATGGCACGCTGCCAATTCCATTATGATGAATATGAAGCTGCCATTTTGATCTGAGGAGGTCAAAAATGCCAAAATGGAAAGGGTTCATCCTCTAGGAAGCATGGATGTGTGCAGTAAATTTACATTAGATTTTTAGATTTTATATTACATGTCATGTAAAATTTAAATGCACCCTTCCAAACAGACAACTAAAATTCTGCACAGTGCTACAGTACAAATGCTTAGAGGTATTTCTTCTTCCTTTTCTTATTTTAGGAAATAATAAATTAGTAATTGCTGATGTAGCATATTTCTTGCGAGCAACTGGAAATTTTGACCAGGTCATTGCTGAAAACATTAGGATTTATTCTCCAAGGAACAGAAGTATCTACAACAACAGATTTCATGAAAATCCAACAATCCACTTCTGAGATATGTTGTCATTGGTGACATTTTAGACAAAAGGTCATGGAGTCATATTGAGATTCATCATCTGGGGACCATGAACACCAAATCGCATGTTAGTCTGGCCAGTAGTAGGGAAAATACAATATCTTGCTTTTGACCAGTGTGGTCAGATTGACAGACAGTGGATGGCAGACTTTAGAGAGAAAAAAGCATGCATTTAAACATGAGAAGCAACACCGCCAGAGCTACAAATTCATGTAATTTCCAATATTTTCTTTCCAGTGGTTGAGACTGTGGCAGCGAGGAAGATTTTTTGATGCCACATGTATTACACGTGCCCTCCATTTACAGTGTCTCTTGGCATCTTGAGTAAAACGATTTGGGATCAGTTGCCAAAAAAGTGAGCCAGGCTTTTCATCTACACGCAGTGCTGCATATCATATACAGCTGTTTTACCACACTGAGCTGTTTTTGTGCAATGCTTGCGATATGCTTGGGCTTAAGCTTTAGTGTGTGTATGTGTATGTGGAGGTTCATATTTTTCAGACACCAGAGTTTTCTGTAGTATTTTCCCTAATCAGCACAATATTGATATTGAGAAATATGGCCAAAAATAGCATGATGTTTGTTTGTCTATGTCAACACCCAGTCTGCTCCTGCCTTCCAAAAATCCTCATCCCTGAGCAGGGACAGGCAATTTTCGATCCATTATGTTCTGAAAAGCTGAACAGGCTAAATGAACAAGCCCAGAACAAGCCAAGCCAAGCCATTTAAATGGCTTTCCATGTAAGGCTATTTTTAAAACAGCAGAACATTGTCAACCAAATTGGGTGTTTAAATCTGCTTGTTGTCTTTTCACTCTGTATTTCACCAGTGGCTGCAAATGCACACAAGGATAAGAGACCACCTTTAGCTCAAATGCTTTTTTCTTGCTCTCACTCAAATAATCACAATAAAGCCTGTAAAAAGCACATGCATTTTTGTATTTCTGGGTGATAGATAGAGATTGACAGTGTCTTTTAGAATCTGGTTTGAATAGGCTGAAGAGGCAGCATTTTTTTTTTTGGCATAAGAGTTTGATTTGTTTTGTTTTCTTGTCTATCTTTCCGGTCTGGGTCCTTGTGTCTTTGCAGAGTCTGCTTTTTCTTGAGATGCTTTTTCATTACAAACAGACATTTCTCAGAGGAATTGCTACAGATGCAAGCTATGCGCACAGTCATTCACCTGACAGTTATGTCACGTCTTCTTTGTCTTTGCCTTTGCCTTGTTCTCAACAGTAATCTGCATCATTGCATGCTTATTGTAGATACATGATGCAGGGCAAGTATAAGTACATAAAGGAATCAATGAGTTAAAATGGTGTTAAATGATTTTGTTGGGGTTTTTATTACTGAAAACTTTTGGTGCACTGATACCAACAGAGTATATCAACTATTGAACAATATAGATTTGTTGGTATGAAACAAGAGTGTTGAATGCACAGTAATCAGGAGAAATTTTGTAATTCTTGCATTAAATCAACGGATAATTGCTGACATAAAACCTCTATTTCACTGCAGATACGTTTAGTTGTCAAAAGACTGAAAATGGATGCAGAGTGTGTATGATCTGTCATCTTAAAGGAAACACCATTCATTCTAATTACCACATTTACTTTCCTATAAAACACATGTTCTGTTTACTTTGAATATGATTCAGAAAATCACAAGTCTTTCACAGGATCATTATAATGTAGATTCATTTGCATTATATTTGCCTTGTATGCTAAACCATATTTTTGCTTCTCAAAGGAAACATTTTCCAGTCAAGTCCTTCACAGTCTGGTTGGACACAGGATGACTGAGGAAGTGTTTAAGTTCCATTTTAATTTTCTTCTCCTGACAAGTCTATGATTAAAACAACGGAGGCGTTTCAACAATACCTTTGCCATTACTTGACATTTCAACTAAGTCATAGGGGGCATGTTATAGGAACTGACAGACTTCTGCAGAAATGAATGAGCCTCCAGTGTTCTGTGTCTGGAACAAGAGGCGGGAGTCTCTGTGCTGAGAGATAAATTTAGGAGAGAAAATGTCAACTTCTGTTGTGTGCTAGATTTGAAATGCACCGGAGATGTGAAGGTGAGGTTGGAGCAACGTCTCTTGGTTAAGCATGCACATATACACCCACGCACGCACGCACACAACACACAACACATACACACACACACACATACACACAAGATGTGTCTAAGACACACAAGCAACCATCTAAAGTTTTTTCAGTGTTAAACTCTTCCAGCAGTGTTGTAAAAAAGAACCACACTCAGATTAATTTTTCAGACCATTTATCCCAAATCCATTCCCGTTCCTTTAAGAGATTTGACCTATTAAATTAATTATTTTTTTTAGAGAATTGTTAATCTAAAAGGTTTTTTTTTTTAATTAACTGCACTTTCTGTGAGGTGACGATAAAGACTATTGGATGACAACTAACTAATTTAATTGGTAACACCTCACAATACGGTACACAAAATTGTGCGTAATTACTAAGGAACAAGTAAGGAATGAATCAGGAACAATCGTTAACTTCCCTAATAAGATACTGACGACCTCATACTAATACTGATATCATGCTGCCTTGCGGTTTGTAACTGGTTCAAGTGTATGTACACACATCAGTGTAACTTATATGAAATGGTTCAATGGACTTCACAGTGTTTAAGGAGAAAAACCCATATGTTATTTTTTATCGCAAAAGCTTTACGGGGTAAACTACCACAGTACATATCCAGTTTACTGAAATATTACTCCAGTAGCTATAACACTAAATCATCAGAGAAAATTCTACTCATGGTCCCAAACACTCGAACAGAGCTGAGTAAATCTGCCTTTTCCTTTCACACCCCGCAACCTTGGAATAAGCTGCAAGGCGTACTTAACTTGGAATCTTTACCCTCTCTTGACATGTTTAAAAATATGTTAAAATAAGTTTTTACAGAACAATGTTATTGCTTTTAACAACTGCCATTATTTGCTATGAAAATTCATAGCTCCTGATCACTGTATGGTTTGTATCTGTTTGTTTTGTTTTGGTATGTTTTTTTGTGATGTTATTTGTCCTGGTATGTACTTCTATACAAAACCTTTTTATTTTTTCTGCTGCCATCTTGACCAGGACTCCCTGGCAGAAGAGATATTGTATCTCAATGGGACCTTTCTGTTTAAATAAATGAAAATAAAAAAATAAAATGATCTTACGATTACTTAGCCTTTTTGTGCCCCCTCAACTAAAGTGGCACGTAATACTTAGTTACTAGGTAGTCCTTACTTCAAGCCATCACTTACCCCCAATGTAAAGTATAAAAATTAGCAAGAAGCTACTGGGTTTTTAATGGGGGACCCACAATTAGTTTAGTAACTGACCAGAAACCAGCAGGATTCTCATAAAAAAAGATTTTAATCATCATATTCAGGGTGCATAGCCTACATTAATATTCACATCCACATGTCATATCACATCCACATTGCTTATACTATCGGCTATATTTACACTAAATGCTAAGCTTACTTGTAGGCGTATTATGATATATTAATACACATATTTCTTATTTATGATCGGATGAGAACATTCAATAGATCTTATTCCCCATCGGTGACACCATGGGCAGCTGCTGGTCCTTCAGTCAGTCCTCCCTCCTTGACCACTAGTTCAGCATATAACCTCTGTGTACCATTTCTCTATGAGTCAAAATGCATTTATTATTTTGCTGGATGTTCTTTTTAAATATATAAATACTAAACACAGTGAAAGAAGTTTGTGTTGAGTGTTATTGCCTTTCCACACAGCTCCATGATAAAATCTTTTAGCCTAGCCTAATTAAACCGTTACACATTCTGTTTATTATAATAATTTTAAGGCATCATCTTCACCAATGCTACAGAATATGACTTGGATGTGGATATTAATGTATAATAAAACACTTGTTAAGAATCCTGCTCTTTCTGTATTATGTACCACTTTACATGGGGGTGCACAAAAACAGTGACTGATGTCTAAGTAATTAGTAATGAACAAGTTTTTATTAGTTTTGTGCCAGTCAGCAGCTGTTTCAGAGTTAATCAGGAATGACTCTTGTAGAAAGTGGTCAGTATGATCAATTCACAGATATTCATGAACTAATCATTACCTTATGATTCATTAATATAGGATATCTCAGTTGGTTCTCTATTAACCCATCAGTATCTACTATACAGCCCTCCGTTAGGAATTATTGGGGAAGTGCTTGTTAACGATTCATCAATTATTTCGTTCCCTAATAAATATGCACAATTTTGTGCACCATATTGTAAAGTGTTACCAATGATTTAATTGAATTTAAATGATGAGGGATACTGATTAGCTTATCAATCAATTAGCACGTTGTATAACAACTTTTGCTAATTGTTACGACAAAGGGACAGGGAGTTACATCTAACATATTAGAAACATATCTATATTAGCCACAAATGAGGTGAGATATGCTAGTCACTATAGCAACATGGTGTGACAGGAGTTATTTTCATACCAGCAGTCAGCGTGCACATAATACAGCACACTGATTAGTTTAATGGTATATTAGCATACAGATGGTGGCAATGTCCCTGGATGAAATTACTGGCGTGACACACTGGCCAAATATGTTTTCCTCAATGAAACGGTAAGAGTCTCACTGGTGGCATAAAGCTATTAAAGGCAAGTATTATGATTAACATTTGTTTTAGCATAGCACAAAAGGATTATTTATGAGAGACTGGGCTGAAGATCAAGGAATACCATTCCTTTTGATGGTCATGCGCTTGCACAGCTCCCAAGAATGGACATTGTTGTATCTCTGCATGTACTCCAGCCTTTCATATCATGGGCAGGCAGGGGTATATTAAAAGTGATTATAGATTGGTGGTGCTCCCCTGTCTATCTGTTTGTCCATCTGTGGATCCATTGGACAGGGCATCCAATATATCACAACCTCCCACTGCGTCTGTAATATACCCAGAGGCATTTCATGTCTGCCGGGGCAGATAGCACGGAATTTGACTAAGCTGACAAATCATTTTTAATGAATCGCTGTGCAACCCTTCCACCCCAAAAGCCTTCTTTCACTCTCCTCCTCTTCTGAGGCTTTTCAAAAATAAATGCAAGAGATGAGTTGCCTACATGCTTCTATGCTACTATTTAGCCCCCCTCTACCACCGCCACCACCAACCCCTTTATCAACATCATCAGATATGAGAGGAAATTTAGAAGCAAGAACAACAAGTGTGACATTTGCTTAATGATTTCAAGCAAATTATGAAGGAGACACTCACTCTGAAAGCGTTTTTGAAGCCTATTCTTTGATGAAACATTTCCTCGCACACTCACACACACAAACACACACACACACACACACACAGATTCCAAAAAAGTTTATTACATGTATTGGTTTCATTTGCCTCTGAGGCAGTTTGCATTATTGTTGGCATGATAATACAGAGCCTCTGGCTGATATTAGACTGCCTTGGAGATGAAAGCATGCAACTTCCTTTTTATGTCTTTTCACAAATGTTCGTTACAATATGGGAAAGGAAAACAAATCAAAGCACAAATGAAACCCAGAGGATGAACAAGTATAAGAGTGAAAGGGGAAGGGGAGAATAGTGGTGATATGTGGTTTAACGCAAGTGAATAAAGCACTTTAGAGCCCCTCCCTGAGCGTGGACCAGGGGAGTTGGACAATTCATCATACACAACAAATGCATTGACACATGCTTGGTGCACTTGCAGTGGCCCAGAAACCCACAAACAGTAACAAAAAGGACACCCGTTTAAAATGGATACAATATACAGCATGGCCTACCATTCAACTCAACATACTGGGGACATGCTCAACACCATATTCTCATGGGGAGATGTAACACATTTTACTTTTCTCTCCACAGACTTGTTATCAGGGGGACTATAAATAAAAAGACAAGATTGACAGTTTTAGAATTGGGCTATTGTGCTTATAAAGCAGGATTAACGGTGACACGCTCTGCGTTAGATTTTGTTATCTTAACTTTTGGCCTGCCTTCTTTCACGAGGCATATGGAAGGAAATTGCACTCGCTTCTCTGCCCCTAATGAGGTCTATTGGATGCTATACCGATGCACCATCAAAGAGAATGATCATCAGTGGCGGACACTTCATTTACTTCCTCATTTCTCTTTCTTATATTCCCTTTGCCTTCCTCTCCCAGTTGCTTGCTCACTCTCTGTTGCTCTCACCCTCTTGTTCCTTTCTCACTCTCCCTCTCTTTCCACTTGTGCATGAGTAGCATACCTTATTTCAGCTGCATTAGGACCACTCTAATCTGTGTGGCAGGGTGGAATGGGATGTTCAATGGCTTTTTCTCGTTTCCTGGCTGAGAGGGCCGTGTAATGTGCTAATGGACTCCGCGGATGCTGCCTGACCCCCATGGTAGAGCATGCAGAGTCATGGCTCACAGCTTTGACTCCCCCTTGCTACTATCTTAGCCAGTGTAGCTTCGTGGAATTCTTTTTATAGTTGTAGAGAGACTGGCCATCCACTCCTACGTCATTAGAGCTTCCCAGGTGAGGGATCTGAACTCTCTATGCTGCATGTCCATGTGCAGTACCCATAATAGGTTTAGATAGACATGCACTCTGACATAAAACTGTTAAGTACTGGTGCATTATAAGCAGCTACATGAGTCTATAATATATTTTTATTCTAGACTGATATTTTAGAGAGGAAAAGATTGTGCCGCAAGAGTTACTTACAGCAAATAGGATTGGTTTATATGCAAAGCACTTTATGGATCCAGAAAATAACCCTTCAGTCATTCATTCATTCACCCTGAACATATCTGCTCCAAGTGGTCATTACTAAGGCATGGCGAAGACGACAACCCGGCATATTTACTAACCCTAACCCTAACCCTGTTTTCATTACAGCTAAAACAGAGTTGACAGCAGAAAAGTGTTCAACTTTTCGAAACATATTTGATTCTGAGAGGTGTTGGGAATGAAAACAAAGGTAGCAAACACATGACCGGAAGGGTTTTTACTGTGAAGCAGCTGGGGGTTCTAATTATTGACTGAGGTATGCGGCAGAGGGCTAACTTACTTCATAAAAGCTGGTCTAATGTTAGATGTAAAGACTTTTGTACTCTTTTTTTGTGTGCACATCAGTTGCAAGGGAGTATTGCTTTCATTATACCTCTGCAGGGGCAAAGCAAAGCAGAGGCACAAATCTGTGAGACAAAGGTAAGACAATGAATGCTAAAAAAGTATATGACAGCAGCTCCTCTGCTCTGCAGGAGCTAATGTTGTTCATGACATGTTCATGACATTGTGGATTCTGACTGGATTCTCAATTATGAAGCTTGCAGCGCAGAGGGTGGTGTCATGATATTTCTCTACTAAAAGTAATGAGACAGGTCTTACTTCAGACCACAAGCAATTCTGATCTCAGTATGAGCTTGGCACCTCATCAAGTGGTTCAGCAGTTTGCATCAAGTGTGAGCTGAATCTGATCCGTGCACATACAGACCTTCCACCTAATGTGGCCTAGTGTCACATACTCAGTCAGAAGTCTCATTTAAGTGCCCAATGTAATTCTAGCTATAGTGACCAATTTTCAACATCAGTAGAGCATAAACATACAACTTGATGAATCTTATATCTCTCCTATATATAACTGAAAAGTGACTGGAAGAGGCTCCCATTCTGGGAAATATAGCAGTTCACTAAATGATGTTACATTTTCTTTAACATAAATAGGAGAAGACATGTTTCTGACCTCATGAGTTGATGGCCGTGCTGCAGGTAGTTCATAGGAAAATACTGATCTTGTATTCTTGAGAAATCCCATAAAAAATTTCTGTATCTGCACTTGGATCTTAATCCGCTGGAATCAAAGGAATCATTTATTTTTTTGGCCCATGGCCTAGCTTTCTACAAATGCCATTGCAATCTGTAAACTTCAGATGTCCTGGTAAACAACAGACAAACAAACAGAATTGAAAACATCTCCTGCCTGGCAGAGATAATAACTGGAATCAACTTGGACCTCTCATACAGTACTGTGTGATGTGGCCTTTGTCATCGCTATAATAGGGGAAAAAAATCATATCTATACAGAAAGCAATGATGGATGATCACTATGACCTGGACCCTGTTAACGTTTTATTGTTGTAAAATGCTTGCAGAAGGGAAATGTAGGTGTTCTTTTACCTCAACAGCTCCCTTTAATGTCCATCATCACCTTTAAAGAGCTCGAGGCAACCATCATCACACTTTAGAGCCGGTTTTCTGCCTGACTCTGTGTAACTTTGGAACATCCTATCAGAGGGCTTAAAAGCACCAGTACCAGCAGTGATGCATGTATAACATAGTTTGTATAGTTCTTTGACCACTCTGGAAAGTGTCCACACCATTTTAGATTGTCCCTAAAGCCACTCTTGTACCACATGCAGTGCATAGAGCGAAATGGGATGCTGGCAGCCAGAGGCAGTGTGACATTTTGAATCAAGATACACCCAGAAACACTCAATCAATAGTTATTCTTCCCTTTGGACTTGGACTTTTCATTTTCACAGGCAACCACAAATTGAAGCACTGGATCATAAGTGGCATCCAGTGGCAAAATTTTTTCGCTTTTCAACTTCTTGCATTGACCTTGGAAGAAAAACACATCCAGGACTTACAAGTATGACAAATAACGCCACAATTAAAATACAGAATCTAAGCTACCAATTATATATATTTATAATATACTTATACAACATATTTTTTATGTATCTTTTTTTAAATATCGTGAGTGAATATCATATACTACTTCAGGATAATGGACAATACAGCTAAAATGTGCTTCCAATGAAAATTATTTTAAAAAAGAAGCATTAATGACTTATGCTGTACTATAAATACCCTGCAGAAAATATTCATCTGCTCTCAAGAATGTATGAATTACAAATGTATGAATATGAATATCTTGACAAAATTGCAACATGTAATGGTATGTTTTCAAACTATCATGGCAAGTAGGGAGAAGGGAGCCTGCATAATGTTAGATGATGCTCCCATGAAAATTTAATGGTATACCACCATGTGATGTTTCAAGCGTTATATCTATAATAGATCTATCTATAATAGATTGGATAGATAAATACATATTTATTAAGATAGAGCCATCATACAAAACTTCAAATAAGTGCAGGCGATCTAATGATAATATACTCAGCACATTAGTAAACATAATAACTGTGTGACTGCGTATATAAACAAAATATATTGCATAGCAAAAATGCACAATGAAGTCCCTAGAAAATACACCATATATACACACAAGATATGCACAAAGCTCCAGAGTACACTTCAAACAGATGCACTTGTATGTCAGGTCAAAGACCTTGTACAGTACCTAGACCTCAATCAGAACTTGAATATTACATCACTATAGCACCAGGTATAAACCATCATAATGTCATGGGATAACAAGAAGAAAAAAGGAAAATATAACCTAACTTATTTAGAGGTACCTCTGCTAATCTAAAAAGCTGGTAATATCAAATGGCAATGAACAATACCACAGCAATGGAGAGATAGAGCTGTAAAAGTTATATAACCCACAAGCTGAGGATATAATGTCAACATTAGAGCAATCAAAAAGACAAAGCGTATATCATAAATACACACACACACACACACACACACACACACACACACACACAACTAGTGAATAGAGGAGACTGACCAGAGAGCGCCTACACAAGAGAGTCACTACAGAAATGGCTGCAAGTAAAATTCCTCATCTAACTCTTTTGGAGCCAGCATGTCCAAGGTGTAGATCCAAAACGCTTTTCTTTTGAATGACAATGACTTTATATCACCTCCACAATAGGGATGTTTGACCAGTTCAACGCCGAAGCATTTCAGAGAAGAAAAGTTGAAGTGCTTGTGTGAAATGCACTGCCACTGGGCTTCTAACATCATGGTTTTGAATGGTGGATCTGTGCTCTGAAATTCTTGTTTTCAGTGGTCTGGTAGTTTTTCTGATGTGGGCCAGGCCACATGGGCATTTGAGCATTGGTGTTATTGGTGTTGCATGTTATGACACCCTTGATGTTGAAAGGTTTTCCTGTTCATGGGTGATTGAAGGTAGTGGCTTTGTGTGTGTAATTGCATTGTGGGAAGTTACCACATCTGTAATGGAATAGTCTGTAAAAAATGGGGCTGGGTCAGTGGTGGAAGGTCAGCTCTCACCAGTAGGCTTCTCAGATTGGGTGGTCTCTTGTAGACAATACAAGGTTGTGTAGTTAAATATTTGTTGAGTGCTGGATCAGATTCTATGATGTGCCAGTGTTTTCAAATGATGGATTGAAATTCCCTGCCAAGCGGCGAATACTGGATTATACAATTGTCTCTAGACTCTCTGGTCTGGTTGAGACATTCTGCTTGTGATACATTTTCAAAGCGGCTATGTACCTGTGCAACCCGTTCATGTTCATACTGTCTCTGTGGAAAACATCTCTCTAGGTCAGCAGTCTGGGCTTGGAAATCTACATCAGAACTACAGATGGGGCAAATGCAACTAAACTTAGATATAGGCAGAGTCCTCTTGAGTGGAATGGGATGGAAGGATTGTCCATGTAGCACAGAGATTCTGTCAGTGCTTTTTACAGTATAGGTTAGAACCAAGTCTGTTTGAGTCCCTATAAAGAAGGATGTCTAAGAAGTTCATCTTGTGCTCATCATATGCAATAGTGAATTTCAGATGGCGACTGTTAGTGTTGATGAGGTTATGGAACTCCTTCAGTTGGGTTGCAGATGCTTTCCAAATAAAGAAACTATCATCAATCTACCTCATCCAGTTGGAAATGAAGGGTAGGTGCGGGTTGCGTTGATGATTGAAGATGATTTTGTGTTCGAAGAAACCACAGTACAGAGTACCTGGTGGTAGAAAACAGAACAATGTGAGGACAATCTCAATCAGGTCCACAATGCAGTGAGTAGTGGGGATGCAGTTACTGCACTGATTTAAGAAAAAACTGCAGCCTGTAGACCCCTTCAACGGGTACGTTTGTATAAAGATATTTGATGTCCATGGTCACTAGAAAACACTGTTCATATGGTATTTGAATAGACTGAATCACCTTCATGAACTCCATTTAGTCTTTTACATAGGATGGAAGGGAAGTGACATGTGGTTGGAGGACGTAATGAATAAATGCTGAAATGTTCTCTGTCAGAGACGCAACAGCTGCTGCAATTGGTCTGCCTGGGCGTACATCTATGTAGGTTTTGTGGATCTTGGGGAGGGTACACAAAACTGGTGTGACAGGGAAGTCTACTGCCATGAAAGTATGTTCTGGTTTTGTGGTTTCTCCCATCTCCAGGAGCAGGTTTAATTTTTTCATGATCTGCTGTTGGAAATCCAGTGTGGTATTACGGCTTAAATTTCTATAGAAGATGGTATTGCCTAATTGTCTATGAATTTCAACATCATATGCTACATGGTCCATGGTTTCTATTTTTATGGGGGACAAAGGTGCTTTTACCTGTAAAAGGAGTAAGTGGTCCAGCAGAAAGTCTTGGGCTGGGGCTTATTTCATCCAACTGTTCAGCAACCACTTGTCCCCTGGGGCCTTGCTGCCTTGAATGACAGCAACAGTAGACCCTGGGGCCTCAGTACCTTGAAAGACAGCAACAGTAGAGTTGGAAAAAGGCATTGCCAATCATTGCCACGGAAAAACTCTTTTAAGCTCAGAGTCTGAAAAAAATTATGAAAATTAACAATGGTATCAAAGTCTTGGCAATGTGTAGTGGGAACAAAGGACAGTCCTTTGCTTAAAGCAGTCAAGCAAGTGTCAGACAGTGGTTTACTAAATAGATTGATTGGTTTTTGGAAGCAGTGATTTCCTTTACCAGTTCATTTCTATGATGTTCACATTCATCTAAGCATTGTTTCCATTTTCCCAGATCTGTGAGTTCACTAGATAGTTGTTGTTTGACTTGTGATATCTCCTCATGTACTTGAGTGAGATTGGTGGACCCTTCCTAGATTGTTAAAGCCGTCCAATCAAACGCATATTTGTTGAGTATTTTACACCAGCAATCATAAAATGTGTCATTGTCCTTACCAATGATTAGACTTTTGATGATTCGTAGTCCACACCACCCAATTTTCTTGACCTGCATGTTATCACTGAGCATCAAAGCATGTAGAAACAATCATGTTTCTCTCTCCTGTAATTTCTCCAAAGTTCTGGATGAAACTCCAGTGGTTGTTTCCACCAGAACTTTGGAGAAATTACAGGAGAGAGAAACATGATTGTTTCTACATGTGTTTACTACAGGCGTAAACCCTGGAGTTCAAACAACATGTTACATATATACATATACACATATTTTAAATACTATCTGCTTTATGTCTGGGCCCCTATTCTCAAGCTTCAGATAGCTTATCAGGGTGTCCCATCTCACATATCTCCAATGTCTTATATGACTTGTATGACTTGTATCTTATATGACTTGTGCTTGTATTTTAACTGATTTGTGAATAATCTGAAACTGAACTGAAACTATATTATCATTAGACTGTCTGCACTGATGTAAAGTTTTGTATGGATCTATCTAATATGTATGTATTTGACTATCCAATCTACTGTAGCCTATGCATCCAATCCAAGAAAGCCCATTAGGACCAGGTGACCTGTCAGATGGCCTGGCCTGTAGGTATTTGAAGGTGTGCCTCTGTATGGTTCTTCATCTGAAGAAGAGATTAACGCTCAAAACGTCATATGGTGGTTTACCAATAAATGTTCATGGGAGCATTATCTAGTGTGCGGACTGTCACGTTCTTCTGTCCAGCACCTAGTATTTATCGTTTGGATGTGTGTGCTTCTGTAAAATTTTTGGAAGCTTTTTGCATAATGTTAACATCAGGAACAACTCCTTGCTAAATATATGTAAAAAAGATGCTGTTTTCAATCAAGCTAAAAATCAAGCTAAAATCAAACTAAAAAATCACATGGCAATGGAGGAATGAGGAGGCAGGAGGGTTCATTCTGACATCACTGTAACATGTCCCAATTAAAGGATGACTCCATCTGCCATCTTTTTCTGGGTTGTTAAAATGGAAATGCCAACTCAGCCGTTAGTAAAAAGTAGTGACATGGGTTAGAGTGCTGAGCCCCCCCCCCCACACACACACACATACACACACCATATACACACAGTTCGCTGACAGTGTCTTCCTGACATACTTGCTTACTGTATGTTAGAGTATGAAAAACAGCGCTGAGTCACAGTGTGTGAGTGTTGGGAGCTCTGGAGGAGAGCTGGAGCTTCAGAACGAATAACACCCGCGAGTCACACCGGATTCTGCTCTGATCTAGAGCTGTTTACTATTACTATTTTTTAAAATTTGAGCAGCAGCAACAGTGAGTGGTCCGTCTGTGTGTCTGTTAGCACTTTTAGCAGAGCATCAGCAGCAGTGAGCGCTCAGTCCGTCTCTGTGGCTTTTTTAGTTAGTTTTTAGAATGGCTTGGGAAAATGGCATTTTGACGCTAAAACATATGTACTTCGACCAAAATTTGAATTTCCAGATTTGAACACATATGGAACACTACTGGGAAGCTACAGAATGACATATAAAAAATAAATAAATAAATAAATAATGGACCCACCCTTTAGAGAATTACCTTTTGCCAGTAATACTTTCAAGTGGTGCCTCTTGGGGACCAGCACACCACCATACACGTACCTTTCACTCCTTGAAGCTGTCATGTCAAGTACCCCCAGAGACGTTCCCTAAGGCCCGCCTGCCCACAAAATCCCCCCACTCCCATGGGGGAAGAAGCAGAGCTGATGCACAAGAAGAAAGGAATCTGATCTTTTTCTGTCGCTGTCTTTGTCCTCTTTTCATAGCCCACAAATTCTGATTTTTGGTTGTTAGCCGAGCTTCATCAGTGATATAGACCCTGGTTTGTATTTCAAAGCCTCCCAACAATGTGATGGCTGGTAGCTGTGGGACTGTTGAAGAACATGCATTCATTTCCTGCTTTTGATCATAGCCCTCAGCATTTCACTGCCCTAACAGCCAAAATACACCGTCAATACGTCTGTCGCAGCATGGCTGTAGCTGAGCGCGTCCATTATAATCAACTGAAGTTGCTACGCTGACCATCTCTCTATATTTGCACGGCTGTTTTTTTTTCTCTACACATGGCTATGCGGCCCTCCAACAGGTAAAAACTACACAGAACTATGTAAAAAAATAGTACAATTTGATATAAATAAATAGCTCATTGTACCAGAGGCAATGCAATGCAGCAGTACAACGTTCCAAGGTTGTTGTTTTTTTACATTGCACATTAAAATAAATCAATCAATCCAATATGTATCCATGATCCTGTAATTAAAATTATTAATTAATTCGGTACCAGCTCATATTGCCTATGCTTCCAAACCCTGCATAACCAACTACATTACCACTTAGCAAAATTCAATATGCATGCAGTGACGGAGATGGTGTAGCAGGTAGAAAACCCCACTCTACCCTGCCTACGTGACGTGTCACATCTGTGCCTGGTGTATTTCAACTGATTCACAACTTTTTTTTTTTTTTTACATTTTTAATGTGCTCATTGATAGACACTAACATAGATGATCAGTTAGCTCAACATGTTTTGAGTGAAGCTGTGATGTTGTGTGTGCATTATACTGTGTGTCTAACCTTAAGACTATACACTGTACGTGGTGTAAACACAATGTGCTCCTGACTTGCTAGATAAACTACACATTTAAAACTCTAGCTGACCCATTGATGGCTCCATCTTTACAAACCCATGTGGTGTGCAGCCAATTATTCTTCAAACCCACAAAACTTAATACTAATTCTAGCAGAGATTTCAGGTGATGTGTGGAAATGAGGAAATGTGTAAAAAAAATAATGCTTGAGATGAGCAATAAAAAAAACATGACATGTCAAGTATATTTCCCTCAGTGTACTGCAGGCAGGCATTGCATCATACAGTATACAGTAGCTTATTTTTAAATTTTGGAGGACATAACTGTCAAACAATATGGAAGAGTTCTGCCTTTATTCAAAGAATTCAAAGAAAATCAACTGAAGAGTGAAAGGTTTAAGCTGAAACCTACAGTACATAACACAACCCTGATGTTTTCGGGTCCATGTTGAGAGAAACAGTTGTTAAATATACCTCCTGTATTCATTTTTCTGTCACTTTTAAAACACACCCTTTCCACTCAGTTTAGATGGTGCATCATCAGCCCTCTCAGATGTTTCCTATCTGTGCTGTCCCACTGTGCACATTTTAAGTGATGCCACAGGGAGAGGCTAGAGGTGTAAACTGGTAATTTTGGAGGAGAAAATGGAATTCACACAAACCAGCTGACATTTAAATTCTCTAAGGATCAGAGCAAAGTACTTTCAGAGAAAAACTTTTAGATTAGAACTTTTATTAGAAGAAAACTTTTTTTATTATCCTCCCTGAGGATTCATTCTCTACATGATTTGGTATTAATCTCTTACACATGAAGATCACTTTGCCCATCATGGGAGCACTATACCACTCAACCTGTGAAAATAGTTGTATAATCTCTTCTGTGGCTCTGAGGAGGGCTCTTTAAAGTCCTGATGATGCAACAAGTCTTATCTCAGCTTGGGAATGGACAACCTGCATTACAAACTGGTTGTGTGCAGTTTGACAAGTGTTGCATACCGGAAATGGTAGGATCCAGTGTTTTTGGAACATGAAAATCAGAATATCTCAGCCTTTGCATTAATTGGTCGGTCTTTATTTATCTCTCTCTCAACTTTATGGATGCACAATACTAAAACTTCAGAGCATCTCTTTAATATGATACCTTTGGGTCTGATAGGTTAATCGATTATTGAGACCACATGTGCAAAATACTGTAGTATTTCTTACCAGTTACAGTATGTGATGTAAATTTTCTAATCGTATTGCTGAGACTTGTTGTTATCCTGTAACCAGTCCTCTGTGTTTTCAACCATCAAAATATTGTGTGCTAAGAACGATTTCAACACCAAGCTTGTCCTTTACAGCTACATAGGTAATGCTCAAGATTTCCTTGAAACTGTCTAGAAGCAACATGTAAACCCTTAGAGGACATTTTCTTTGCCAGACACCTGTGGCATTAAAAGGGAAAAGTTCCACATCTGCCCTTTGAGTTTCTAATTTCAGTGCCCTTAAAGTTTCTTGAGGACATGAACAAGGAGACTTAAAATGAAAAAAAAAAAAACTGTTGTATTCGTTTAACTGATTTGTTTGAAAGTTGCTGTCTTGGTCTCATGATGAGTTAATATTCCTTTGAGTCTTTCACATATTTCTTGAGATATAATATTTGAAATTGAAATAGCACCTTTGGAATTTTCTTATTTGCACTGACAATTTTCATTATCAAACCTGCAATGCATTTTGTGTTCTCTTGGCTTTGTCATGAAGGCTTTTATTAAGTTAATGCTGCCTGGTCTGTCAGTGATAAAGTGTGAGTTGAGAAACATCACAAGTCCATTTTTTAGGTGGGTATGTGGTCCATCATAATGGGAATACAAAGCATTTCAATGAGCTGCTTAGACCTATTTGGAGACATGTGAAAATAAATGTCCGCTGCTTTCAAAGGAGTAATCCTGCAACACTACCTCATAGGCTTTTTTGTCTATGCTTCTAAATACAAAGCTGATTTCTGGAATTGGATTTAGGCAAATGAAAGTGTCTGGGTGGACAGACATTTTGTTCAGCTCTTCGACAGTTTCATTTTGGGTGCATTTGGAGGAAATACGATTCTCAAAAAAATAAAAAACTTTTTCTGTCAGTTTTGACTTAATTATTCTGAGCAGGTTTCTCTCTTTGACAAGTGGCATGTTTTTTTCCACTCTTCTTTCTTCCTTTGAAGGTTTCTCACTTCCTGTCCTCCATCTTTAAAACCTTTTTGCTCATATTTTCTTTTCGTGTCAAACCTGCTCCTTTTAAACCTCGATTCATTTTGTAATGGCTGGTGTTATTTATAAAACATATTTTCTCTGACAACCTTGTGAACACCTTGTTTTATCTCTTTACTCCATCACACTGCTTTTTAGAATTATTTTTGCCCTTTGTATGTTCTTGCAGGCCAGATTCCCCTTAAAGAACTTTTGTTCTACCATATCTGACACTACACCACATACTTTGACAGTGCAATATGTGTACAAGAGTACAAGAGATCTACATATTTTACTGTCTCATACTAACAAAACCAAAACACATCAATCAAACTGCAATGACGACTACTGCCAATTTCGTTTTTGAAAACTTCCCCAAAATTTAGGACAATGTTAATATTTTTTCTTTCTGTTTTCTGAGTTTTCATACTACTGACCATATTTTTTTCAACCTGGGAGTAGCTATTTTTGTTGTGCTTTGCACTGTGGGAAAACATTGTCAACATCACTCAATATGAACACCAATCAAAAATCCAAATGATCATTGTCATTTAGCCACTGTGTGTGGCTCACATGGTAACAATTAGAATAGCTTGTAATAGAGACACAGCTGTAGATTTTAAATGTGTGGGTGCTTTAGTGGTGTAGATGCATAGGTCTGGCATGTAAAAACAGTTGGTGTGTTGAACTGTTTTGATCCTGACTGAAATGTCTCAACTATTTGATGGATAAACATGAAATGTTTTGCACCACCAGCAAGTTTTCATTTAGGCCTATCCTGTTAATTATTTTGACATTTATTGAATGGATTGGCACCAAATTTTGTGGAGACATTCATGCCTCCTAGAGAATGTCTGCTACCAACTTTGATTCCTTGACTTTTGCTCTGGTGCCACCATAAGGTTCACATTTGTCGTTTTGAGTGAAATGTCTTCAGCTATTCAGCTATTAGATGGATTGCCATGAAATGTGGTATATTCATCTGCTTGGGATGAATTGTAAAAACTTTGGTGATCCCTTGACTGTTCATCTGTCGTCACTATCAGGTCAAAATTGTAATTTGTTTGGTTCATCAGCCCCAGCTCTACTTTATGTTTTGTGCTAATTAGCAAATGTTGCCATGCTAACATGCTAAACTAGGACGGTAAACATTATACCTGTCAACATCAGCATGTTAGCATTGTCACTGTGAGCATGTTAGTATGCTGATATTATCAGTTAACTCAAAGCACCATTATGCCGAAATACAGCCTCATAGAGCTGTCAGCTTGATTGTAGACTCTTACTGTTGCTACATCCACACTAATACATTTTCATTTTAAAATGTATTGCTACGTTTATGCCTAGCATCCACACTACTCTGGCATTTTGAACCTCTGAAATGGAGACTGCTGACTCCGTTTTAGTTTGAAAACTCCAGGATTGTGTTTTTGTCTGGACAGGCGATGATGCAGACACCCACGTTTGCTTACTGATTGGGTTTTATCAGTCATGGCATGTCCGCTTTATACTCATGTGTTACTTTCAGTAACAGTTCCACCTTGTCATTGGTCCAAGCAAAATAATCTCTGGTCTTACTTTTCACCATTGCTGTTCATCCTCTGTAGTATTTTCTGCAACTAAGCAACCAACTGCAGAGTAAACAATCTGCTTCCTGTTTACACCTGCTCGTGCATACCCAGTACACATGAATGGTCATGTGATATGCATTTTCAGGCGTGTTAGTATGGACTGAGATAATTTCTGAAATGGTGCTGAAATGCTTGTGTGGACAGAGATTGTTGAAAACGTATTAGTGTGGATGTAACCTGTGTGTTCAGACAGAGCGCAAAGCAAATTTAAGAGGTGGCGTGATTGCATAAAAAGTCAAAGATGAAAATTTGCTAGAGCTGGCATGAATTGTTGCGAATACACGTCCACAAGAGTTTCAACATGAGCGAAAAATTTGCACATATCCTGGGGCTCTGCTGCATAAAATCAGAGATTAGACTGGAAAGAAGAGAGACTAGAGGGAAATAACTGAAAGAAACTGAGTTTCTAGTGAATTCTGAGTTAAGTCACAAGCTGAACTGAACACAAATACACAGGCACACTCCCACAGACACGGTCAGTGCATCTGTTGCTAGCTAGGTTACGGCTAATGTACAGTGGTACATTGGCTGACGAATAAACACGGTCCAGCAGTCAAACTTGTGTGAATGATGCAAGCTAAAATTCACACTGAACACACCATTAGTCTTGTTCTTACACATTGGAGTTGGATCATTGTGACACATTCTACGTGTCAAGTCAGGTATTTGACAACTGCTGAAAGAGTAACAAATGGTTTTAGTTAAGTCTGTCCTATCAAGTTTCCTTAGAGAGAGTAGACTTTGATGATGCACCAGCTAAGGCGTAGGATGCTCAGTGCTTCGCTTGCTTTTGTCTGCATCCACCAACGCACTGGGCGACAGTCTTTCAGACTGCAGCACCTGATGTTGAGGTAGCTTGATCGACTCAAAGAGGAATGTAAATAAGCCACTGGTGTGCCTGATGAGTGTATAAAGTGGCAGATTCAGCCCAGCTGTCAGCCCCCTCTCAACCTCTACCTCTTAATGCCATTAGAAGCTTTAATTAACCCCAAGATGCTTCCTCCCATGACTCTCTTACAACAGACTCACAGGCAACTGAACTGACGTATACTTTGTTTCAGTCTCTCTGTTCTGTGTTTATGAAGTCTCTCCATTTATCATCTCTCTGTTTTTATTTCTCTTTGTCTCTGTCTGCCGCTCTGTGCTGTGTTTCTTCACTCATTCCAACCATCTCATCTCGCATTCATGAGATCTGTTCTTGTATTTTTTATCCCTTCTGAGTCCGCCCTGTGGCCTGATGTCATTTTATTCTCTGATGGGGTGTCCTCGCTGCTGCCTGCATGAAAATAATGTGATTTGGAATTTCTGTCTTCCTTTGTTGGACTAATTATTTTTAAACAGCTTATAACCGTAATACAAGAGAGCCAAAAAAGAAAAAAAAACACAAAGTAAAGTTGATGGATGGAGGGTTTTTAATTACTTGTATACATGTACTTTCTATAGTATATTTTAAAACTTTAATAGAGTCATTATTGGCTAGCCTAGATAGCTCATAACAGCTGTGCAGATGCTATTTACATGACTTTCCAAGAATAGGACTCCTCTATCCTCATCCAGACACTGTGATTGATTCCTCTGTGTTTTCATGCCTTGACTGCTGTAATGCCCTGAACACCTGTCTCACCCAGCAGAATATATCTGTCTGTTACGCTGCTAAGCAACAGTAAATTATCTTTAGCCCCTCCAGTGCAGTGTGAGACTGATTTCAATGTTATTTTCAGCACATTTTGGACAAGAGCTTGATTATGTCTCTGTTCTTTTAATGTCTCATGAGTACAGAGGCAGATTGATATCCATGGACAGTACCATGACATTGTCAGTGTCATGTTGCTTTTCACAAGTTCTATTATGTGCACTTTGGGAGGCTTAGTGTTCCTTTTTATGCCACACAATGAATTTTGTGCCACAATATGGAAAAAATCATTTGGAATAACATTTTAAAAGAGGAGTGCCTAATTCGTTGAATGCTTGATAGACTGGACTACTGTATTAGCACTATTACTCCTTCTGAGAAGAAGAGAAAGAAGAACAGATTATTATTATGAGCTTCATATATTCTAAAATTATATATTATAATTTTATAATATTATATAGTCTAGCTTCATATATTTTATTCTATCTTCTAAAAATCAACTATCAACCAAAAATACTAAATATCACAAAAAACAAAACAAAACATAAGTATTAATGTAGGGTTAAAGTGTTAGGTGCAAGTCTTTCCTCTCCTTATATGTGTGTGTGTGTGAGAGAGAGAGAGAGACTGTCTGTATGTGTCCCTATAAAAACTGAACATACAGCCACAGGTCAGCAGTGGGTCAGTGGGGCATTTGTACCCACTTTATCCCTTCCAACATGGCAGCCTGGAATAATCGACATTTGGAAGCAGCGGTGAACTGGACATGTGGGCTGTCCCATCATACCACCACCTAACAAGCAGACAAGTGGCTTAAATGGCTACCTGCTGTGATTTGTCTAAACTGGCACTCAGACATGCACCTGCAGAGTGCCTCCACGCCCACAGCTCTCACATCACTGGGCACCAGATGGACGTCAGAGACGGAAAAAAAAAAAAAAGAGCACGACCTAGAGCTCCAACCATCCGTGAAACCTCCAAACACTTTAGAAAGAGTTTTTTCTTTGAGGCGTCCGGCAGCAGAGCAGAGCCTCAAGATGCCCGCTGGAGCCAAATGTGCAGTATGATCACACGCTTTGCATATCTAATCAGATAAATGTACAAAGTACAGTAAATCCATTATCCCCAAGCTGCAGAAGCACTTTAGAAAATCCCCAGCAGTGATACTGAGGCTCTCTGAAGCTCATAGCTCCAGGCAAGGCTTATGAAGCTGATTGTCCAAGAAATACATGACCCATCATGCTAGATTTCATGGCTATATTGTGTTCTTCTGTATAACTTGATGATAAGAACCACATATGACTATCTGTTTCTGCACAGAAATGAGTAGGTAATCTGGTGAACTGAGCACGCAGCAGGACATTCATCATTCCGGCTACGTCTGGATGCTGTCAATCCACAGCAAATTGAATTGTTAGAGGAAGATGATTGAGAGAGATGGCCAGACATGCTGCTTTTTGATAGATGTGGTGAACCTCACACTTAACATCAACACAGCCTCTGAGGAGAACTATTAGTAGTAGTTTGTTATCTTCTCAGGTCTTTAAAGAAAAAGATATCTTACAAAAAACACTTCTGCCTTTTTCTGTGTATTTCTTTTCTTTCTAAGGTTTTATTAATGTGATCTGCCTCTGGCTTCCTATATGGTTTTATTTTGAAACCACCAATGTTGAAGCTACTGTAAGGAGTACAGATATATACAGGATGCACCTGACAATAACACAGACATCTTAAATAGGGCTGTATTTGCTGCAGAAAAGCTCTCACCATGAGTCCTTTTCCATTGAGCAACACATGTTCCGGCTCTTGTTGATGTGGGTGGTGAAAATCTAATGTTGATAGTTACTAAATAAAGATATTATGTGGTGCGAATATACAGAGGGTGTACAGACTGTAACATTAAAGAAAATATTGACAGAAGTGGGATGAAGTGTGGGTTGACTGGAGCATTAATATTCTAACTTTTGCAACAAGTCATGTTGGAGCTAAGACACTTGATTTTAAAAATATCTGTTGGTGTTGATTAATGATATTTGAAAGCTTAATAAGATGATAATTTATGGCTTTTAATTTACCTAACTTTGCACCTGTGAGGCAATTAGGAGTGACATTACTGTGCTGCGCGACAATAATCAATTTAATCATCATACAATCAAAATGAAAATGTATCCCATTTAGGGCGTAACATTACACAGTGACCATTTTTATTAGTTTGATGTAATAGAATAAACAAGCATGATGTGAACATGAATCAAAATAAACCTGCACACTGTATACACAGAATATGACACTGTGTTGTTATAATGATGTTTCAGTTTCCTAGCAACAGAACATATTCAACACTCTTCTTCTGTCTTAGATTTTTCATAATGGTAGCCGATGACTGCAGGACCAGCAGCAAACCAGACTCTGATTAAAATCAGACACTACATGGCACTTCAGAAGATGCAGGGAAAACAACATGTGTGTTACGTGTTCTGTACTAAAAATACACCCAACATGAATTTCATCTCCACCGTCACCACCATTCTCCTGCAGGTCCGTCACCACATTTGAGGATGACTTGCTACATGAAGAGAAAATCAGTGTCTCAGGTTCGAAAGAAGACAGGTCTATGAGAGGAACTGATGAAGACGTTTCGCTGTCTAACATGCTATTCCCAAGTTCCTGCATGGTCTTGTCTTTAAAAAAGTGACTTATTTTTATTTCCAGGCAAACTAAGAACTTGTGAGAGTAATGAGCTTTTAAGAAAGGATGCTAAAGCACAGTGCAGTTGTGCAATTCTTTTAAAAAATGTGAGTATGAACTCACTCTTGCTCAATCACATGCTGTACAGTATGGTAGGACCTTGCATCCCAGCTCAGTAATAGTGAGATTAAAAGGTATAACCTTTAGTTAAGGTAAAGTCTTGGGCACCACAGGGTTATACTTGGGTAATAACATGAGTATTACAGAGGTCACATCTTGTTCATAACAATAAGATAAGAGGTAATAATGACGTTAAATGTCTGTTATAGTGCTGTACATCAATGGAGAAAAATTAGAGGGTTAATAATAGGTAAAAACATGTCATGGTTATAGTAGTCAGGTTTTATCTTGTTTACATGTAGCATTTTCCTGCCCTGATACATGATTATTGCACAGAAACTACCATATTGTTGAAATCACAGCATATGAAGTACAATTCTGTCAGTAATTTTCTTGTGAATGTGCATTTGCATACATTGATATTAGCCTATGAGTATTGTGAAAACATAAAACTAATATTGCCTCATTACTATTAGCAAATTGCCCTATTATTACCTCTTTTATTTCCCTTTTTCATCAGAGTATTACCTCCTCTACAGTATTATTACCTCAAGTAATAGATTTTATGCTAATATCCTGTTATTACTGAGAAAATATTACCTTGATATAACCTGATAATTTGATCAGATTAGCCTGTTATCCAATTATTATCATGTTATTATTGAGATGCACTGTCCCATTACTACCTTGAGATGTTTTTACACAACCCAGTCTCACATCAAAATGTGTAATAGTTATGTTGGTCCACAGCGCCAAACATATTAGTTTCACAATAACAGCTCTAAAATTGTGAGATGCCTGTGTTTTTTTGTGGCCTGGGTCCACATCACATGACTGTCAAGTTCCTGTCTGTGAAAACAAACAAAATGGCTGACATTTGAGTTGTTTTACACATTATTACCCTCCTGTTTTTGCCCCATTATTACCCCATTACAGAAATTAAACCCAATATTAGCACTAGTCTAATTGTCTTTACTAAGATATTACAAGGTTATTTCCTCTATGATTGCCATGGTTTTACAAAAGCGTTATTCTGATGTTCCCAAGATATTAACCCCTCATTACCTTGTTATAACTGAGCTGGACTAGAAAGTGCAAGTTGCTTCTTTGTTGATTCGTAAAGCACCACATAGACTCAATTAGTCTCAAAACCTTCAGAAAAGCAGATAAATATCTACAGATGTGAACGACTTTGTGTAAGTCCGCCAGTTGACCACCATGTCCTCTCGGGGTAATCAACAAATTGCTTCACTTCCTGATTTCCATGGCAAACTCCATTTCCATCACAGTGTGATCTTGGATGGGAGATTCAGTTTTACCCTGTCTGCCATCTGTCTCTCCAATATGGAGGTTTGTTTTTTGTTTTTTTTTGTTGTTGTTGTTGTTGTTTTTGTTTTTGTTTTTTTACAAAAGAGAAAAAAACAGCCTTTTAGTAGAGGAGGAAAGGCTTGGCAGACCACCAAACAGATTCCCTTCACTTGTATATCTAAATTATTCATGCTCTTGATGCATTATGCATCCAGAATGAGACACACGCAAATCAAGCAGCACTGTTTCATGTTTTGTCTCCATGTAAGCAGGTAGTAATTTGGCATAGGCATAGTCATACTGAGTTCTATCTAGCACCCATTCACAAGCAATGCTGGGCACAGAGCCTGACTGAGGCTTGCATCTGAATATGAAGATAAAGCTGTGATTTTGCTCATGTGTTGTTTGGCAAAATTATAGATGTGTCTCTTATGCAGCATTGAAGGTCATTTAAAACTTTGGCTGCAGTATATTGTAGCTCATATTGTAACATGGAGGGCATCTGTTATTGTTGACAGGGGTGAATCAACAGAGGGGTCAAAAGTTTGAGGTTGATCCCAAACTCCTTTTTCACCTTTTTTTCTCTGGTAACCATACACAGAGGACACATACTTTACATACTAAACAGTAATTAATTTAGGTATTTTCTTTGTGGAGACTACCAGGCCCGATACACCTTCTCCTTCACAAAGTCTTTGTCACTGCTGGAGAGAAATGAAATAGAGATATGTGGTTTATTGTTTCAGGCAAGATAGAAACAGGGAACAATCTGGCCCGTTGTGCCTCAAAGCAATAACCTCACACAGTTTCATGCATTCAAAGCCACCCAACAGTCCAGCACCATGGCAGATTGAGACTAAGTCAATTACTCAATCTCAGTGCCTGCACTGCCTGACTCACAGACGTTGGCGCACATTTCCGATAAAGAAACACTGCAAGGGCTCAGGGGAGTCCCACTGTGCAAAGTGCAAGAGGGTTGTCTCACAGACATTTTGAGCTCTTTATGCACACTTTCTATAAGTCTGCAATCCAGCACTCTTTGTTGGAGGAAACATCCCACAGTTCACACAGCACCTTCATGACATTACACATGGGCATGACAGATGAGGCCTGAACATCAAAGGAAAAGAAAACATGGCAGGATGTGGCAAGAACAGATTTACATGCAATCATAAAAATGGCATTTGCTTTTTTTTTTTTAGCACAGTATGTTTTTTTAGCACAGTGTGTATACTGTAATTGTCTGTCCTATGAAGCCTGATCATTTTATCTGATTTAATGCAACAACATCAACATTTTTCTTATGGAGAGAAAAAAACTGTACAGAAGTCTTGATGCCAAACAACAACAATTCTAATCAGCAGTGGAATCAATTGGATTTGGAGACTGAATTTATGGGATTGTTTCTGCTTTGTACCTCTAAGCAACCAGATTCAAACTCAATTAAATAGATAGTTGCTCAATTAATAGGTAATGTAGTAATACAAGATTTTTTAGTTTTAGTCTGTCTTTTGATGAGGATTATTTAATTTATAGTTTTTGTCATATTTGAGTATTGATTAATGTTAGTTTTAGTTACGTTTTAGTCAGTAAAATATTTATGCAATTTAGTTTCATTATGCATTTTTATTTTCCTGTCAAGATTCTTCTAAGGTTACATCTGTCCACATCTTTCATGTATGCAGCCACTAGGGTTCCTGTATGTTTTAGTGGTTTGTTGCATCATCTCTTTTCAGTGGTATTGTGGATTGTAATTGGGTTTTTTTTTTTACCTGCAAAAACAAGGAGCTAACATTATTAAAGGAAACAAAAGGCTACTGAAAGATGTTGCTTGTTAGAGCAGCAAGTCAAGCATGCAGATAAATACAATTCTGAATGGGAAGGTGGTGGAGATGGATATTCACTTTTACAGATGGGCAGAGTGAATGAATTTCTACAATCACTGAATGAGAATAGTAACAATGCTTAATTTTTCCATTTCTCAATCTTTTCATTTTCAAAAGTGACTTTCTTTTGTTATCATCTAATTTTTGTAGTGTAAAAAGATTGTCAATTAATCATTTTTATCACAGTTTTCATTGACAAATTAACAGTATTCAAGTCAGTTGTGTGAGGGCTCTATGTTACCGTTACAGAAAAACCTACAGTTAAAAGACGACTCCAGGCTTTCCGGCATGAATTATCCCCTCTGTTCGGGAAAAAAGTGAGGACAGCTCCCGGTCCCCAATTCATCAGACTGTCCAAATACAATTGCACAGCCGGCCCCAGATCAAGCACACCATTTATTAACTCGAATCTCTTGGTGTCAGGCACAACACCTCATTCATCCTACAACTGTGCTGATCCCTTGGGCCTTTTACTCCAAGACAAGTGGATAGATCCTCCCCTTCAGGACCTGTGGGTGTCTGGCACATATAAATTGCAACTGTTTTGGTTTGGATGTAATTTTTTTTTTTTAACTGTGTGAGACTTCTCACCTCCTTAGGGATACAGAGTGATCTTACCTCTGTCCCCTTTCAAGACTGGGGGTATAGATCGTTGAACAGAGAAGACGTGGTTCACTGCAAACAAAGACCAATTGAAGTTAAAGTCGAATTTAATTTAATACTTTATACTTGTATGTTTTCCAGAGTCCAGAAATAGTATAGTATAAATAAGTATTCTTAGTGGAGGAGTTGTTATTCATGATTTTCTGTGAGTAATTAAAAACTAATTTTCTTCTTTTTTAGACCAGTTCTATTTTCAAAAAAGGACTACAGTGTGCCCTAAGTGCATCAATTAAGTATAAATATTGGTGCACCGATCTCACACTAATGTTACTGCATAGATTTCTCTACCTCTCCTCCTCCTCCTCTTCCTTCATTTAACTGTTTTCCCAATACTGATGGTTTCTTGTCACCTTGGAATGTGCAAATATCTCTCCAAATGCAAAGGATTTTAAATGAAGTTGGAGAAGTCATGCTAGAAGTCTCTGTGGAGGCAGTTTATGTAAATGCAAAGAAATGATACATTGAGGTATCATGAGAATATTGACAGGTATGTATAGAGGGGCCTTGGAGAGGAGCGGGCAATGGCAGGCAAAGGTAAGTACAGAACACCTTAAGACATAAATTCACATTATGCAATCCCATTAAGTCAGTTTCTCTCTTGGTAATTTATTGCAGCACTGCTGTATACTGTGTTTAAAAGAATATCTATCTTGAAAGTCCTAAATAAGCTGGGGATAATGCTTTATAATGATGGTAATGACAGTATCTCTCACTGCTTTCATTATTCTACAGTGCTTTGACACCACTCAATACACTAAGAACATGTTTTTTCAGCAATATACCATACAAATGTTTCACATTTGACATTTCACACAAAACTGAATTGAACTGAAATTTCTAATAAGCCCTACAATTATTTTCTTTTACTGAACATATTTTAGATGACAATTATCCATGTCTTGAACCATACAGCACAACATCAATTTTTTATTGAACTCATAGAGTGTAATTCAATTTAAACGCATCATAGAGAAAGCCTGGTTATATCTCCTTAGCTACTATGCAGCATATATCCAGATGACTGCAGAGTTTTTAGAAGAAAATCAGAGATGACATTTGATTTTTACAGAGAAATAGTTTCTATGAAATTCTCATCACAACTGGCTTAATTTCACATCAAAACACTACGGACAAAAACTTGCAGCATACATGACTATTAATTCAATTGACTTTGTCTCACTGGGCTGTGCCTTACTGTTGACTCCAATGAGTGCACTCCACCATCAGCCAGTTCTACCAAGACCCCAATCTAGTGTTGGAGCACACACACAGAAGCTTCGAACTATGTTTACAGTCATAAACAAGTCTTACAACAACTGTCTCTTTCTTACTTCTCTCTCTGTCTTGTTTTCTGTCTGCTCCTCGGGATCCAACCGTGACAGATATAAATGGAAATGTCAGCAGTGGAGCAGCTACCCAATCCTCAGCACAGGATAATGGTCGATCTGCTGGGGATTTCCAAGGGGGCCTTGTCTCTAACCCCAACATCCTCAATTACCAACCCACCAACAGGCCCCCAGATGGTCTCCACACTGCAAAGATGAACTAAAAGTTCAGCAACAAAATAGATCTATATTTCACAGTGCATATATGCCTTACCATCCTCAAGAGCTATAATATAACTACCATGTTATTTTGAACTCACCGATTCATACACAGACAAGCAGAAATATACACACCATAGATGCACCAAACTCTGCTAATTAGTTCAGTTGGTTGTGGTCCTGTATGGACATACAGTAGCTGTACTGATCTTATTTGGTATAATCCACACACATACATGTATATGCACATGCCCACATACAAACATAAGCATAAAGCGCTTCAGTGAGTCGTTCTAAAGGGCAGTTACAAACAGTGTATTTAGTGGTTTGATATAGAGGTCTTGTTATCTGTGATGACCCCTGGTGTCATCTTGTGTTTGATATGTGGTTCACCTGTCTGTGTGCTCGCTCTGCAGGTGATCGTTAGAGCAACTGGGAACACCTGAGGGTACATCCAGCTTACTTAAGCCTGGTTGCAGCACAGCAGTGGCCCATTCTCCACTCTGCTGCTACTATAGCTTTGCCCCACTCCCTTTTGATTTGGTTATGTTGGTTAAGTTCTTTACCTTGCTTTCATACACCTTTCAACACACACATACATACACATTCCCCACCCATGCATCACATACAACACTGATCTCATTGACTTCCATGCCTCATATTGTAAATATTCAGTTATCTCTTTAATTTGGTTTAATTTGCTTAAATAAATATCTTTGTTGAAGCCGTAACATGGTGTGTCTCCTATTTTCTCATGGCCAAAGACCCGGGTATAACAAATTGGACTTGTCCATTAAGGTTATTTTGTTAAGTTGGTTTTGTGCCTCAGGTAGCAGTTGGGTGCATGGTGTGATTGCACAGCTGATGAGGTGATTTGGTCCAGCTGAGTGCTGGCTTTTTGGCTGAGTGTTTTGTGGACAGGGCTGTTTTGGTCTTTGGTTTAACTCTGGTTTCTGTTTTTTTGGAGATACACGATATGTTGTTTTTTTTGTTTTTCTCTCTGGAAGTATTGGTTTCTGACCTGGTGTTGGATTGTCATATGCCATTCATAAGTTAAGTGTTGCTGTCCTGATACAATGTATACAGAGTTTTCCCCATTAGGTTGTAGTGGCATTTCCCCTTTGAGTTGCTGTTTTTGTTGTTTTGGGTTTTTTGTAGCGTTGTGGTGTTAGTGTTGGGGGCACATCTGTGTGATTTTGTGGGATTGCCTGCTTTACAAGCCTGCTGTTTTTGGTGTGGGGCGGGGGGTCTAGTGCAGAGGTTTCTGCATCTGTTGGTTTTGCACTGGGTGGTGCTGATGTTGTTGCTAATCTACAATTGGTGCCACAGTTTAATGAGCGAGACCTTGACACTTATTTCACTCTCTATGAATGTGTTGCCGATGCGAAAAATTGGCCACATTCGGACAGAGTACTCATGCTTCAGTGTTTCCTCACTGGGAGAGCTCAGGAGGCTTATTCAGCTGTATGTGCCGAGGATGATTTGGATTTTGATACGGTGAAATCAGCTGTATTAAAAGCATATGAGTTGGTCCCTGAAGCATATTGCTAAAAATTCCGGAACTGGGTAAAGGGCGATAAGCAAACTGATGTGGAGTTTGTCCGTGATTTGGTGTCCCATTTTCACCATTGGTGCTCAGCCGCTAAAGCCTTTGTGAGCTGTGGGAGAACAGTTTAAAAATGCTATCCCTCAACGTATTGCTACTTCTTCTGCTCATGTAAATGAGCAGAAGCCATCCACCACATTTAAAACAGCTGAATTAGCTGATTTTGTGTGGATGCATAAAAGGTAGTTTTTCAGAGACGCGCTCCTGGGGTGATTAGGGAGGTGAAGAGATAATTGTGGTAACTCCTGTGGTGGTGCAAAATTTTTCCCAGCTGGTTCTACGCGTAAGCCTGCATTTACAGGGAAACTTGAGGGTGCCAGAGTGTGTAATTACTGCCATGGGGAGGGTCATTGGAAAGACAAGTGTCCGCTGTTGAAGCTGAGAGGTAAGTGTCATTCACCTTCACCTTTGCCGTCGCATACTCCAGCTATGCTATGCTCTACAGTTTTGGAGCAGAGACCGTTGTGTGTGTGTGTGGATTTAAGTACTGGTTCTGGTTCCCAAAACTGGTTCAGGTTTTGAGCTGTTCATTGCTTATGCTGTTGTGTCATGGGTTGGTATTAAGAAGCATGAAAGTATTAAGCTTTTGCGTGACACAGACACTCATGTATTGTGTAATTGGTGCTGGTTTTTTCACCCAAGACAGAAACGGGGGATTTTGTACTGATGCAGGGTATGGAGCTGGGCTTAATTCTTGTGCCACGCCATTATATTGTGCTGGATTGTGAGCTGGTACAAGGCATTGTTCCTGTTGGGGTGTGCCCTGTGTTGCTGCTTGACAGCGTGGTTATGATTCTGGGCAACGACCTGGCTGGTAGTGCTATGTGGGCCAATGTACTGCAGTCTCCTGTGATTATTTCCAAGCTGCCAGCATCTGAGGAGCCTGATGAGAGTTGTCGGAGTGATCCAGGGGGTTTTCCAGCCTGTGCTGTGACCTGCACACCAAGCTGTGACGTGTGTGATCCAGACCGGCCTGTTTCAGGGTGTAGTAAAGTTATGGTGGCTGCAGAACATGTGGTTTCACTGCCTGATCTTCCATCTATTTTGAGGGAGGAATGGGTGAAGAGCCAAAGGGCTGATTCATCTCTGTTGTGGGATGAGGTTTTGCCAGTTGAAAAAATAAGATGTTGCTCATGGTTACTTCATCCAGGAGGATTCACTGGTGAGAAAGTTGGAAGTGAGTTTTCATGTTGTTGTGCCGAGTAACTTCCGTGATGTGGTGTTGCAAATGGCACATGATAGTTGTGGCATTTAGGGGTAAAGAAAACTTAGGACCATGTCCTGCGCTATCTCTTTTGACCTCAGTTAAAGCGTGATGTTTCCAAATGTGTCTAGATGTGCCGTACATACTAGCTCGCTTTAAAACCGAGTCAGGCTGTTGAGCCTGCTCCACTTTGTCCTGGTTCAGTCCTTGGCCAGCCATTTGATTGTGAAGTGGCATGCAGGAATTTGGGAGGTGCACAGGCTTGTTTGAAAAAACTGTATGACAATCAAACTGAGCACTGCCAGTTTAGCCCTAGTGATACAAGTGATTCCGTAGCTAAGTAAATGTTACGCCCACATTTGTGATTGTGCCTGAGCTGTGAGATTCTGAGGTTCCTGTTGAGAGTTTGGATGGTGAGAGAGACAGTGATGCCCCTGATGTTCTTGTCATATGTGGTAGGCTAAAAAACTCTCACTTAGCTCTGCAGGATGGGATCTGTCACTGGCTGCTAAAGCCTCAGATCCTCCAGTTACTGCTGAAACTTTTTGGACCGATCAGGTTTGGTTAGTTAGCCAAGTGGGTTACTAGATAGGTTGTTTCTGTTTGTTTAATGGTTTGTTTTGATTTACTTTAGGTTGCTTTAGCTTGCCAATTCATTCTGCCTTTTTGAATTGCTCTTGCTCTGTTCTCTTAATTTACTCCTCTGGTACCAGGGTTGCTGAAAATAGGTCAGATAAGTAGTAGTCCAAGGGCAGGATGAAGGTCATGTGTTATACTTTTTTTGTCCTTTATTACTTTCTGAGTATCTTATTAAGTGATTTAATTTAGAGTGCGGTGATCCCTTTGGGAGCTTGTCTTAAAGGTGTAGGGGGGTGATGACCCGTTGTGTCATCTTGTGTTTGCTATGTAGTTCATCTGTCTGTCTGCTCTCTCTGCAGGTGATTGTTAGAGCGACTGGGAACACCCTCGAGCCTGGAAGCAGCATAGCTCTGGCTGACTCTCCACTCTGCTGCTGCAGCTTTGCTCCCCCCTTCTTTTGATTTGGTTATGTTGGTTTAGTTCTTTACCTTGTTTTTGTGCACCTTTCAACAAGCACACACACTCACCACCCATGTATCACATACACCACTGATCCCACTGACTCCCACATCTCATATTATAAATATTCACTTATCTCTTTTAATTTTGTTTAATTTGTTTAAATATCTTTTGTTTAATATTGTGTGTCTTTATTGTGGCAAAAGAGCTGAGTCATAACATTGCCACACACGGTTCTATATACAGCTCTAAGATTATACCAAGCTCTCACAGACATAGAGAGGAAATAGAAGTGTTGAACATGAGTAGCGTAGGTGTGATGTTGGTGTGATGTCTTTTAATTAGGTATAAAGTTAATGTAGCATTCAGATAATGTTGGTTTTGCGTGTGAATGAATTGCATCCAGGCTGTGATTCTGCATGAAGGGTAGATCTTTATCAAACCTGTATTTTCTTGGATGGCATAAAATACAACATATGTTAACGGTCTCTCTAGGATTTTGGTGGCATTTCAAAATAATTCAGATGAAGGACCAACAAGATACACACATATAATTTATTACTTTCACACATAGTCGTATATTTAAACCCACTGAAAATAAACACTAAATGATCCAAATTTCAGTCAGAATTTCTGTTTTGTCATGTTGCACCACTACACATACATAGGACATCCATCAGACTGTGTTTTTGTTCTATAAAGGGTTTGTGGCTGTCACTTATCTTCAGAGAGCAGTTTATCCACTGCTGTAGCTTCACAGATGTATCTTCTATGACAGTAAGGTTTGTTGTCACAGTTGCCAACGTGTAACATTGATGAGGCATTTTGGCAAATACGCTTCACTGTGATTGGATTAACGAAACCGGCTGCCAACATCTGTCCCTGCCATGAAAGTCTAGAGTTCTCTGCACTGGGAAGGAATACTGCTGGCAGGTGAGAGGAAAGTGTTTCTATACTGGAATATCTTGCTCAGTGTTAATGAAGACTGCAGACGGAAGGAGAGTACATATGAGGATGGTGTTGGTTTGTGTATTTTCTCCAATCATGTGAACATGGGCATCTCGTGTCACTGACGATGTTGGAACGGTCTAATGAAGAGAAATTGTTCCTGTCGACTTGCATTAGCCCACACGCTGTAAAATGCAGGCTGTGAAATCCATCATATTGCAGGAGGTAATTATGCATAGATAATTGCATCGTGTACAGAGCATTCCAACAAAAGCAAATAAATGTTTTTTTTGATACCATGGAAATACCTTGTTCTACACGCAAGACATAACAGAATACAAGCCTCTTGAGTCTATGGATTACAAGCAGGAATTTAGAGGTTTTATAAGGAGAGGTGCTATTTGTAAGCATGAAGTATCTGGTGCTTTTTGTACAGTATGTCCTTGTTATATGTTACATGAAATCACATGAAATTACACAATTGAATTAAGAAGGCAGCATGTGTAGAGTTCCACTTAATAAACAAGAAGTTTCCAAACCTACAGTTTATTAGCTGTGGTCCAATCGGTGGATGAATTGGTAAATTTAGTGCTTTTTCGCCTTGGTTCGGTTTCTTTTTACACAGAAAAAATTCAAGCAAACCAAAATTCATCACTGAACATGAGAATGTTCACTCTGTGTTCACTCTGTGTGTATGGGGCAGGAGGAAGAACATAAGCATAGGAAGAAGTTCCTGAAGAACATTCTTTGGCAAATATAACATACTTCTTTGCACTTAAAGGTCGGCCTCAATTCATTTCCTGGCTAGCTGCTAGCAATTTTTTGATTTTGCTCATTCGCATCCCATTATGCAAAGTACACCTGGCTACAGGTGCTGTTTAGCTCAAACTTGCAGAGTACCCCCTGTAGCTGGGTGGGATTGAGGTTGGATCACGTTCAATATGCAATAAAGGTTTTTGTTCATGTGAACAGCTACAGAAGAATAACTAGAGGATGTTTTGTAGAGCTAAACTGTGGTTTAGATGTCTGAAAAATGTGAATTTAATTAAAAAGCACAGGTGTGTCAGTATTTTATCACTATTCTTATAAAAATGGAAGTGAATGCACCGCAATTTTTGAGGACACATTATTTGGAGGATTTGACTAGACTACTGTTGACAGTCTGGTCTTGAGTTAAATGCCATCTCCTCTTCAGGTACTATATATTCTCCACTTCAGGCCCTGCTGTGTCTTTTCATTTCTCCGGAGAGGAAATGTCCCATTTGTGTTTCTGAGAAGAAAATGAAGTCAGATGCATCTTGGGTAATGTCAGGGGCCCCTTACCTTTCTGGGTTTGACATCATGAACAGATATTACAACCATAATGGAATTCTATAGTCTGGCAGAGGCATTTACCACCCTGACAACTGGAAAGCCGGGCTCGACATTTTTGCTTCCTCAGAATAGATATTATGTCTGGCTGCTTTGCATAAAGTTCCAGCATGGTCGCTTGCCTGGTCCAATTGTATAGTTGAGCTTTTCACTGGACCTCTAATCACAGTAAGTATATAATCACACCTACTTATCCTCATTTCCTGCCTTGGCTTGGGCTTAACCAAAATACACATCATCCGTTTTAAGAGATTACACTCACCAATATATTAACTGAAAATTACATCCAACAGCCCTGCAAGTAACACATAAAAAAATGCTATAGCTGTTAAATAATCAGCTTTCCTGCCATTGAGGCATCATTAATAGTGTATTTGCTCTGGGCAGTTTGCTTTTGGTTGAAACAAAATAATAGCTCAAACAAATAAAGTTTTAGGGTGGATAATGCACTAATAATCTGGCTGCATTGCCATTTAGTTTAATTTAATGTATTCAGTCAGACATTGTGTACATGTTAGCTGATTTCTGGTTGATGGGGTATTCTGTTTTGTTTTCCCCTAACCAATCATTAGCAAATCAATTTTCAGTTGACAAAAATGTGGTTGTTTTTCACATTAATTAAATACAGATGTGGCCGAAATGATTGGTACCCTTGCATTTTATTAAAATAATGCGCCATTCGCCCTGAGCAGTGTTGAAATTAGAAGATATTTTATTATCAGTACATGTCTATGTTTGGTTTGCAGCAGAACAAAACAAAAAAAGTTATGAAATTAACTGTACTCATGCTTATTCTACAAAGACATTCTAAAATAGTCTGGAAAAAAATATTGGTACCCTTTAGCACTTGTAAGAAATAATTGATTTGTAGTGATACTTTAAGCAGACTATTATGTTTTAATTAGTATCACAGGTGTTAAATCTTATAATAATTCATGCAGCCACTTTAAAGGGAGAAAATTACTCACTCTGCTGTTCTGTGCCACTGTGTGCATCACATTGAACATGGAAAACAGAAGGAAAACTAGAGAGTGGTCTGCAGACATTAGAAAAAAGGTAATAACCAAGCACGGTCAAAGTAAAGGTTACAAGACCATCTCCAAAGAGCTTGATGTTCCTGTGACCACTGTCGCCAATATTATTAGGAAGTTTAAAGCCCATGGGACTGTAACCAACATCTCTGGACATGGTTGCAAGAGGAAAAGTGGCCTGAGATTGAACAGAAGGATTGCTCGAATGGTTGAGAAAGAACCGAGGAAGACCTCAATACAGATCCAAGCTGATCTTCAGGTTTAAGGTACAATCGTTTCAAGTCGCACCATCCATCGCTGTCTGAATGAAATGGGCTCCATGGTAGAAGACCCAAGAAGACTCCACTTCCAAGAGGGAGACACAAAAAACCCAGACTGGACTTTGCCAAAATACATGTTGACAAGCCACAGTTCTTCTGGGAGAAGATGAAACAGATACAGATGAAACAAAATTAGAGCTTTTTGGTAAATCACACCAACCCTATGTTTACAGAAGAAAAAATGAAGCCTTCAAAGAAAAGAACACCATGCCTACCATGACGCATGGAGGCTCAGTGATATTTTGGGGTTGCTTTGCTGCCTCAGGCACTGAGTGCCTTGAATCTGTCTAAGGCATTTTGGAGCGAAACATACAGCCCAGTGTCAGAAAGCTGTGTCTCAGTAACAGGTCATGGGTCTTCCAGCAGGATAATGACCCCAAACATGCATCAAAAAGCACTCAAGAGTGGATGAGAAGAAAATATTGGACCGTTCTGAAGTGGCCTGCTATGAGTCCTGATCTGAATTCCATTGAACATCTGTGGAAAGAGCTGAAACTTGCAGGTGGGAGACGGCACCCATCAAACCTGAGGACTGGAGCAGTTTGCTCAAGAAGAGTGGGCCAAACTACCAGTGGAGAAGTGGAGAAACCTTATTCAGAGTTACAGAGAGAACTTGACTGCAGTTATTGCCTCGAAGGGCTGTGCTACAAAATATTAAGTTAAGGGTACCAATATTTTTGGCCATGCTATTTTCACTTATGTTATTGTATTAAATAATATGTTAAATTGTAAATCAAAAGTAAAGTTTCAATTATATTCAATGTGAAATAAAGAATGATGGATACCATATACTTCTGTCAGTTTCAACTTAATACAGAAAAGATTTAGTTTCTTTAAAAAAGGTGGAAGGGTGCCAACATTTGTCTGTACATGTCAATTTAACAGTTGCTGTTTCTGTAAGTCCACTATAAAAAACTTGTAAAGCTTTGTTGATTTCATCCGCACTTGTCACCATTTTCCTGTTGCTATTTTTCATGTATGTAGCTAAGTAGCTAGCTACTTTGTAGAAAGATGACTTCCCTATTTTTAATCTCACCTACAAAACTCTGATTGGTTAACTGATTCTCCAATTGGAGAAGCCGTCAATGGGCACAACACCAGACCTATTTGAATTGCTGAATAAATCTATGATGTGGGTGGTGGTTCATACATCGGAAACTAGGCTAGTACTAATGAAGCACAGTGTTCAGCTGTAATTCATGCTTCACATATTTAGCAGCTGTGTGGCTACCTGCTGACTAGTCACATCTAATCATATTCATGCAGATATACTGTACAACGCAGCCATTATAACTTAACCAATAAGTTATGGTTGAAAATGCTTCATGCTGCATTTACAATGCATTTCCATGGAGATTACAGTCATTTACATCCATAGCAGCTGTAAGGCAGATTTTCACCCTCTGACTTCTCACTCTTACTGGATGACACCCCCATAACCTCAAACCTTCCCACACCCCACTTACCCTCTCGCCACTCATTAAGTCCTCCTGATGGCTTGCCACATGCCTTTCCTGAGAGAATCCATGACACTAAGTAATTAAAATCTCCTCGTGGAGTCACTCGGGGCAAAGTGAAGAGCAGTTGGAGCACACGGTCGGGATAAGGCCAGGATGAGTCGATTCCAAGGAAACTTGCTGCCTCCTCCATCCCGCCTACACTGAAATGGTGAGGGGACGTGGATGGAATCCAATGGGTTACTTCTTGTTTTGGATGAGGCAACTGCACAGAGAAAATACATGAGAGCATGAAGCTGGTTTAACAATGACTTCTACTATAGATCAACAACACAATATGATTTACAAAGGAAAGATTTTCCAAATGGGTTAAGGAGGAAGTGTTATGGCTCATTTGGAAAGAGACGGTAGAAATGTCAAATAAAAATTACATTGGCATTGAGTTGTTACCTTTGGCCGCAACAGTGGAATACTAAAACTTAAATTGGACAGTCATTTTAATCCTTTGGTGCTGAAACCAGCTCTGGCTCTCCTTGGATTGATTGCCGGTTGTAAAGCATAACAATATCGGGCAGGGGCAAAGTGTTCGATGGAGATTGAAGTTGTGTTTGTGTGAGCGTGTGTGTGTGTGTGTGTGTGTGTGTGTGTGTGTGTGTGTGTGTGTTAACGATAATCACACCAAGTCTATCAGTCACTTTTCCACTTACCCAACACATATACACACATGCACACACATCAGCAATTCGATCAACCACTATTCAACAGAAAGCTATTTCAGTTGTCAGATGTAAAAGGTAAAATCCTGATCTGTGATATTGCAGCTATACTTTAAGTGCAATGAAAGTGAAGGTCTGCCAGCTATTGACTTTAAAAGTTTCATCACTTTAATGCTCCTAACTGTACGTAACTATACATCAAATCAATATTAATAAGCCAGAAACAACCTCTAGGTAAAAAACAACCAACTCTTGAGAGGAATAATGACATGATAAAAAAATAATATGGCCCTATGAAAAGGTATCGCCCTAATAAAACCTTAATTGGAGACTCTTTTTTGCAGTTACAGTATCTCTATTGTCTCAAAGTCTGCATTGACTGAAAATAAACACCATGTAGTCTCCTTTGTCTTTCTTCTTCATCATATTTTTGTGTTGCCCCAGGAAATTACAGATCAACACCAAATGAAAATAGAAATGTCAATCATTTTGTTTACTAGGAAATCTATGTCTGCACACAAGTTTAATATGATCGTTTTAAATTCTCTCAAGATTGTTTTTGTTGACTTGGTGTGCCAAGCTGGACCGCATTTGCCAATTTCATTATCATTTAAATGGGACTGTTAGATTCAGTATATTGTACACACTCAACACAGATGGACGGTTTCTTTAACTGGGCAATTTCACTTATCTTCTGCTCATCTTTGATCATACTTTACCATCTTTGCTGTGTCTCCATTTCTGTGCTGTATTTCTTTACTCTTTGGAGAGACATACAGTATTTTCTTTTAATCAGTACCTGAAGGTCAGAGAACTGCCATTCCCTTAAGAATATTTATAGGGTTTTTTTTTCATCAGTCATAGGAAACATTAAAGACATTTTTAAGTTTCAGTTGCCAGAACATTTTCTGACAAGGAAAGAATATTTCACAGAATCATGATGGTCTTCAAGACAAACAAATCTACACTCCATCACAGAAGTCCCTCTCCTCATTTTTTCCCCAGGTATCTGTATTCACCTCTCTCAGCACACTTTCGACGCCATAACTTTGAAGTTTATGAGGTCTTGATCGCAATCCAGGTTAAAGAGACTGCAATTTGGAGAAAGAGAGAAATATAAGAGAAAACATAAATGACATCAGAAACGGTTAAATACAAAGAAAAAGTAGTAAGAATACTTGGTAACCCTTCCTTTTACAGTCCCCTGATTACTAAGTATTTACTCAGTAAATATATGGTAAATTGGAGTATATTATTGGGTAATTAACACTGGTAATAATTAAGTAAATACAGAGAAACTATAGCTGAAATACTAAGAAAAACCTCCACTATTACCCATCAACTCAACTAAGTACCATGTGGATGTGACCTGTTTAGGTTGGTAATAACTTAACACCTCCTATATTATCCATCAATTCAAGTTACAATTGTAGTTTTCCAAGGTTTAAGTTGGTAACAGCCCAAGTTTAATTATGTATGTGTTATCTTATGTATTAAGATAGTACTTTCTAATAAATTACATCTTATATAGTTATTGTTCATGGCTACACATAAAGGGTTTATTAGATATACCTTATACTTACCTGGTAACAACCCCTGCAAGAACAGTTTTCCTCTAGTGTTATGGTACAACTTCTTGAATACTGTGTATGTTATTGCAGATTTTTTTACAGTTTACTCAGAAAGTAAACTGAATCTGTCCTGTAAAAGGAAGCCTTGTTTGTTTCCGTGGTGTTACCATGTTCTTACCATATCCTTTGTAATAGATTATTCCATTGTCCATGCTTTTAACAGGAACTTGTACCATATATATTCCACAACATTACTAAGTAAAACATGACAATATACTCAGTAAGTAAACTGAAATTGTACTGTAAAAGAAAGCAATGTTTAATCCCATGGTATAACAAAGTCCTTACCACATCCTTTCATCAAAATGGATGGTTTCCTTTCCCATGCAATATAGACAAACTTGTACCATATGTTCCGTAGTGTTACTAATTAAAACATGATATTTTATTGAATAAGTACACTGAAACAGGAGAAATATCAAAGAAAATAATGCTTAATGACATGGTAGTTACATTGTATTAAAAAACGTGTGCTTGTGATGTAAAGATCATAAAATAAATGTGATAATACAATGTAACAATATGTACCAACACAAAGCTTAAATTGTTGTTACCATTTAAATATATAACTATTATACACTTAATAGAAACTGGGTTTAAAGAGACAACTCCCTACTGTAGCACTTGTATTTAGTTTAAGCTATGATGCTACTTTGTTTACCTGGGCTCTGAGGAGTAAATATGAAAAGATCGAGTGGTTAACAAAACAGGTTTATTACAGTCCATTCAACATTTCTCTCGCAGTTTACGAAAATGGAAAAAAAGCCCACAATGAAAAGAGCTCTGGTACCCAAAAATAAAATAAAATGCCCTTAGTGTCTCTCTCTTTTTTTCCTTAAATGTCTCTCTATCTGGGAAGGATAAATTGGTGTGTGGTGATCATTCCTTATCTGGCAATTTTCTGCAAATCTGTGTGCAGCTGGCCACACTGCTTCCAGGTTTCCCTCAGAATGTTTCACTACTTGGACTGGCTCACCATCACGTTCCAGCAAAGAGTCAACTCCAAGCTACAAATCCAGGGTCATCAAAAAAACAACCTACACGTACAGTACAGAATAAATCAGATAAATCATAATACAGTCTTCTTTCAAATGAGATCTCGTCCACTTCCTCCTAACTCAACTTTACAACCCTATTGTCTGGGGATTTTTTCTTATATTTTTATAGTATTCTGCATTCCAAAAATTAAGTTCATCTGGTATCAGTAAAGCAAGGCATTGTTCATATAAATGAAATACATTTCCCACAGCTCTCATATAAAATTATGATCCCTTTAGACAGGCTCTGACAAAACAGAATAACTTGCAGAAATTAGACTAGGATAACTACATTCAACATATTATCATGCACCCTGACCCCTAACCCTAACCCTAATCATCTCACTGCTCATGCCTAAATCTAACCAAGGTGTGTCATATAGTACAGTGGGTTTGTCCTCTAGATACTGAGAGTCCGCAGATAGACCTACTTGGGCACACTCTATCACTGGGTGAGCTGACGGCGTGCACCAAGGGTCAAAATAGCCTGACTCGTGAGGAGTAAACCCTTTAATGCCCATGTAGTTTTAGTCAGTTTGTGTCATTATATTGTCACCTTCATCCAATACGTAACGCTATTCAAAGGAAAAATTCACAACCGTGAATTTGATGATTTCTTAAAACCAGGTCACCTATGTAGTAGAAATGTGCAATTATTTTTGAAATTGGTGCCCTATGACCAGAGAAAACTGAGAAAAAGTCTGTATATTCCCCATACAGCTCTTAAAGGTGAATATTACATCAACCAGAATGCATTGAGTGTTTCATCCAATGAGCTACCAGTGAGCTACTTACGGTGTGTTTACGACCAGCTGAGCAGCTGGTTAGCAAAGACAAATTGAACAGCATTATATATCATTACTGAGCCTTATTAACAAAATGTTTTTCCTCAAGTCTGAATATATCGTATGGTGTTTCTAACCCTGACTGTTGTTTCTTTTACCCGTTTTGGGCAACAATGAGCTGGACCAGAATCTCCTAAAAGCTGGATTCAGCCGCAAATTACAGGTAACACACAGTAGCTGTTGTGCTCTGTGTGTTCTGTATTCAGAGTTGGTGAAGTTCAGTATAATATTCTGTCAGAGAACAAAGTCTAAAACACCACAAAGTTTGTTGCAGCACTGACTTTTCAGTCTTTCTCCATCCACACTGGTCACTGGTCGATGCTGCAAAGCCTCTCTGGCTGCAGGCGCCTCTCTCTCGGCTGATGCTGTTACAGCTCCCATGTTACTTTGTCTTCCATACTCTGTTTTGTCTGATCCCACAGCCCTATATTCAGTTTCATAAGTTGTAATAGTTGCACCACATCTCTGCTCTGACAATATATTGTAAAGCCAGTTCTTTGTTTGTGTTAGTGTTATGATGACGGAGAAAATCAGCAGCTCAGGCTGCAGCTGTAACGTTGCTCCAACGTTGTAGTTGCTTCCTCCTCGATACAATGACTCACATACACATCACTTCATACTTTCATATTTAACATGTGTGACATTGTCTGTCTTGTGGTAAGTGTTGCCTGCTGTATTGTAAACTTAACAATCAAATTAATGTTATTAGCATGCTAATGAGTTAAGCTAATCACTAATTAGCAACCATGCTAGGCGGACTTTGGCAAGAAGTACAAATTGTACTTTGTATTGTACAAATTACCTTTATGTCCAGAATGTAAACTCATATGGGTTATGCTTTAGATGCCATAGTTTAACTCCTTATAGGGTTAGGGTTTTTAGGGGGTAATGTGTGTTTTGCATTTAAGTTGTAGTTTGTATTGTGCATTAAACCTAGAGCACAGTACTGTTTATTATTGAGCTTACAAAAGGGCTCAGATGGTTGTAGCTGTGGCAGAGTAAGCCTGTGAGAGCTAGTTGGTCACTCTCTGAACTCACTAGCCTCAAATCACCTGCTTATGTGATATTCTCCTGTTAGCTCTGAGGCGGACTTCAGATGACAAGGGACTGCTTGTGCCCTGTGGCTATTGGAGAGGAACTGACGGCTACTGCTACACAACCTCCTGGACAATTTGGTATTTTGTTTCCCAATTAAAGACAATTAAAGGACCCCTTTTGATCCTAAGAAAAGAGACACCTTGTGTTTGTTTTTTTCTTCAGTTGAAAACCATTTCAGTTCTACTAGTCCATGTAGTCAGAAACGGCTCCTTAAGTTTAAGGGCAACACAATACATTCCAGGTTGAACCTGTAATTGTTAATGTATTGAGCCAATTATTTGAAGGTGCTGATTTGTTACCAAACCGAGGTTCAATTTATTATGTATTTATACCTATCTATTTCATTTTAATGGAAGTCTTAAGTTTCCTTTAATTTCATGTCTAAAAGGTATGTAAGGAAGTAAGATAAGGGTACTCTGTGATTATCCTAAGTATAATAAGGATAGCTATTCATACAAATAACTGGATATAGGTAGTAAACTACCGGACCCTAAATAAATTGAGTTGTTACAGTTATATAGTTTCAGTAATTATTTTATAATAAGCTGAAGCAGTGGCTACATTGGTACATATTGTTACATTGTATTATCACATTTATTTTATGATCCTTACATCACAAACACACGCTTTTTAGTACAATGTCACTATCATGTCATTAAGCATCACTTTATTTAACAGTTCTCCTGTCATGTTTTAGTTAGCAACACTATGGAACATATGGCATGAGTTTGTCTATATTGCATGGGAAAGGAAATCATCCGTTCTGATGAAAGGATGTGGTAAAGACCTTGTGATACCATGGGATTAAACATTGCTTTCTTTACAGTACAGTTTCAGTTTACTTACTGAGTATATTGTAATGTCTTACTTAGTAATGTTGCAGAACATTCATGGTACAAGTTTGTGTGAAAAGGGAATAATCTATTACAAAGAATATGGTATGAACATGGTAATGGTTTCAGTTTACTTACTGAGTAAATTGTAAAAACATCTGCAAGAATGAAGAAGAAGATGTACCATGACACTAGAGGAAAACTGTTGCTGCAGAGGTTGTTACCAGGTAAGTATAAGGTAAATCTAATAAACCCTTCATAAATGCTTGTAGCCATGAAAAATAACTATATAAGAAAAAGTAATTTATTGGAAAATACTGACTGTCTTAATTTCTAGATAGTACGTTATTAAACTTGGGCTGTTACCAACATAAACCATGGAAAGCTACAATTGTAACTTGAACTGATGGGCCCTAAACCAGTTACAACTACGTGGTACTTAGTTGAGTTTATGGGTAATAGTGGAGATTTTTCTTAGTATTTCAGCTATAATTTCTCTGTATTTACCTACTTATTACCAGTGGTAATTACCCAATAATATACTATAATTTACCATATATTTACCGAGTAAATACTTACTAAAAGGGGGACTGTAAAAGGAAGGGTTACCGAACACTTAATGTGTATTCTTCAGTTTCTTTGTGTCTATAGTCTGGGTGTCTGTACCATTTTCTAGCTGTCTAAGCCTCCTCCCCTTCATAGTATATGGCTGAAAGCGTTCAAATGCCACTGAGCTGTGACGTGCTCCATAATTCCATTTCAGAGGTGATTGGAACCTCCATTCTTGAAGTCCTATATCTGCAAGGCCTCTACCTACAGACACTAAAGTGACAATGGACATTTTCCACTCAGTGGTTTGTGACACAGTCCAACCCCCTTTTCCTTTCCAAGTGAGCCCCAAGTCTGAGGGAAAATGCTTCAGATGTGATGCGTTTTGATGTGCTATTAAATTTTCTCCTTGGGGGAAACAATAGATGAGAATCATGCTGTCACAAGATGAATCAACCAGTGAATTGCTTTTAACTTTTCAGCAAATGACAGAAAACGGATAACACCCCCCCCAAATGTGACAATATCCCTCAGCAAAGTACAACATTTTCTCTCTTTCTCTGCTCCTGAAGAGCTTTTGAAGAGAAACTGATCAATTTAGGGAGTTTTTCAAACAGGAGAATGAACAAATACCCTGGGTTTTACTGTAAGATAGGCCTTTTTCGTGATGTATGCCAACATTATCTTTTGCTGAGTATTGATGGATCCAGCCTTTGTCTACTTAAGTGGCAGGGCTGACACTTCATTTTCAGCTTTACATCCCAGTGCCCATTCAAAAGGAGGGTGCTGTCAGAGTTCACTCTGTGCTTGCATAGGCTTTCTTTTTGCTACAACGAACAGCCTGGGCCATAAATCGTAATGCAGTAAAGGTGTGTGTGCAAGAAGAGAGTGAAAGAGGTGTGAGGAGAACAAAGAGCAAGGAACAGAGAGAAAAAAAGAGAAAGGGACAGAGGGAACATTGAATTCTCACTGGAGCATATTATGAGTGAAATGGAGGGGTGGCTGTAAATTACAGGTAATTTGTGTCATGAGTTGGAGGATTTAAATCACTGGAATCAATGTCAAGGAGGAGAGGCAAGATATTGCACCCTGTCAACATTACAGAGCAGAGAGGAGAGGGGTGGCCATAATGGATGGGTGGAAACAGGGAGTTAAAAGAGCGAGAGCTTGGGAGGAAGTCGGGAAAAGAGACGGACAATTTTTCTCTCTTCTCCCTCTGTCTGTTGGCAGGTGTATGCACGCATCATTAACGAGGTGAAAAATGCGCGAGGAGGAGGTTTTAATGACTCACTAATGACCTTGACCAGCAACTTTAGCAAAGGAGCTCTTGTCTGCTGCTACCGAATTGCGTGGCAGGGCAGCAAGAGGAGTGTCAACATGATTAACTTCAATACTGCCAAGGACATGAGTGAGGAAAATAACAGAATAACCCAGACTATTAAAGTGCTCTATGTTTATCCATGACTACCTCTTTTTTCTTCTGTTAGCTTCAGGTACTGTACAGCCGGGTTTTACAACAAATGGAACTCAAAACACAGTGACATCCTTTGTTCAGTTTGCAACATGTTTCCTTCAACCTCAAGGTTTCTTGCTTTAAAAAAATAAAATCTCAAATAAGCCACCTGCTCTTCACTTGTTTTCAGAGGGACATTTACCAAAACAGATGGATTGTAAGTTCTAAGAAAGAAAAACTGACATTTACAGCTTGCAGTGCCATCCATTATGTGCTGGCCGCTGTTGTTTATGCCAAGTTTGTCCCGGCTTCACCCTTTATTTCAAACTGATGCAATGAGTCTCACATTTCTCACCAGAACCATGGCATTTGTATAAGTGCAGATAATGAGATGGCACTCTGCTGGCACAGAGCCCAGAGACCTCACCAACAATCCACCATACTGAAACTAATAACTTTGTGTATGTGGATATGGTACTTGATCAATTTTGCAGGATGTAAATGCTAGATTATAAACACAGTAGATTAGCATATGGGCATAAATCAGTTCAGTTGATAGCACTGCAGAGGCTCTTTTCGAATTAAAACATTATCTTCCTCATTTGCATGTTAAGTAATTGAATGTGTGTATCAATTTTTAATCATAAAATCAAATTTGGATGCTATCTGTAATCCTCATTTCTGTTTCTAACTTCGCTTTAAAGATATCAACAGCTCTCTGGCTTGTTGCATTTACATTATCTATCCTTGTGAAGTTGAGATCCCCACCGACAGCCATCAGCAAACAACTGGCTCACCCTATTTTATCTATCTCACCTGCCAGAGAGGAAGAATGTGAGGCAAAGAGAAAGCCAGGAAATGAATTAAAGAGCAAAATGGAGAGATTCATCTATTGCTGGTGACAGAATACTCTCAAACTGAAGATAAGGAAATCCCATTTGTAGGAAACAGCCACTCAGCACTTTTCAGTATAACCCGTTAACAGAGCGGGTCAGCCTGTGGGTCAGCAAAGAGATAATGCTGCTTTGATGGTGGTGGGCAAAATATGTGTAACAGGATATTGTCACTGTGTGAACATGGTTATCTGTGTAACGTGGAAAATGGACCTGGGCTCGTGGAACACTGTCCGACGATGGTGATGTCACATTTAATACTGTATTACAGTTATTGCAGCGACACAGGAAGATAAAAGAGGGTCAATATGTATTTTTAGAGGATATTTCAATGTATTTGCAGCCAAGTACAGTCCCAGTGTGTTTTCAAGACTTGATGATGATGGGCAGCATCAAACTTCTTGTCTCACTGGAAAAGTTTTCATGATTTCCAAGCTGCAGGAAAAATAATGATCATTTTTGATGTTGTTTTGTTGCCCTGTTGACAAGCATTCACTCTGGGTGAATGACTTTCCCCATAATATTTCTATAAAATGAACATGGAGTTATGTGTATGAATTATATATAGGCATGCAAGTCATTATTGTGCAGTTTTGAACAAATAAGTCTCAGCTAAGAGACCTGGAATTCACTTCCTAGCCTTTACTTCCTCTACTTGTTTGGGCACTTTAAAAATCACTTTAGCGGTTTAACTCTAAATTTATCTCCCCTCTTTCTGTTTCTCTTTTAATTACAGACCCAGCTTTGGTAGAAATCAAACAGAAACAATTAAAAGAAGAGTGTTTTCAAACTGCTCAATCCAACTAATGAATAGGCTTGGAATACAAACTAGCCAGAAACTTTCTACAAAGTTTGAAAGGATACATTAATTGGGCTGGACTCTGAGAAATTATATTTCCAAAAGAGGTTGTTGGTAAGGATGCATTTTCTAACTTACATTAGGCAGGAATGTTTAAGCTGGGGTTATTATTCAATACGACTTCCATATAAGCTGACACGTGAAGTATTCAAAGCCAGGGGCTGAGGCTTTGATGCCGCTTTAATCAGCCAGCAGCAATGGGCCAGTTTGCCTGCGATCACATGAACTGCGTTGAGGGAGACAGATGATGAGTGAAGGGAAGGTTCCTGTCAGACAGAGCTTAAATGAGGGAGAAACCCTGACATCTCAGATGCATGTCAACACACAGGAGTCACATGAGGTTGTTGTAAAAGGTGACATAAGACAGAGAGGTTTCACGCTGGGAAGCCTGCACAGACGTCTGAGTTTGATAAATTAATACACCGTCTCACAAGCTTGAACTTTGTAGTGAACGTTGTTTGCAGGTGCACAGCAAATCAATTACATCTGTGCCACAGGCTGTAATCTCAATTGAGCGCTTTGCAATCACCAATATGTCAACTGGACATAAAGCCTACAATTGTTATTATTTTTAGATGAGCTTAATACCACAAGCTAGCATCGATGATTAAATTGCCCTAACTAGAAAATGGCATGTGTGTGTGTGAGTGTGTGCGTGTGTATGTGCGCTTGTGAGTGTACCAGGTATTCTTCATGATGTGGGGACATAAATCTGTTTACACAGTCACATTATGGGAACTTGCCAAAAGCCAGTCCCCATAATGTAAGTCATTAAATTTTAGGGTGAAAACTTCATTTAAGGTTAGGCTAAGGTTAAAGGGTAGGGTTAGGAGATTAGTGGTATTGGTTAGGGTTAGGGTAAGTCTTCAGGTCAATGACTATATTTACATGCACACTAATATTCCACTATTATTCCAAATATGACAAGATTCTGAATTTGATACCGCTCATGTAAACAGCATATTCTGTTTGGATATCCCAAATCAGGCCTTATTCCAAATGTAACATTTTCCAATTAAGACGTGGGATATGCTGATGTTATTTGTGTTTTAGGAGCATTCTTTGGACATGTATACAGCGCATTCAGAATATGCGTCTCAACTGGGGGTTTTTACCGCAGTTTGCGACACACGGCTTCTTGCCTGTTTACGGTCAGCTCTGTGTGTTGTAAACAAACCAACTGGCCAACAGTTTGCAAGGCTGGAATAGAGATGCATGATGGGCTGTAACGCACACCTGCCCAGGCAAAATGACATATGCTGGAGCAGGAAGGCAGACAGAGGAGAGGAATGAGAGGAGAGTGGAGAGCTGTTCAGGGCGGGCTGGAAAAACAAAGTGCACCTTCTCCACGACGGGGACAGAGGGGATTGGTTATTATCCTGACATGCAGCCATGGACTGACGGTGACGACTCAGTGTGATGCACCAATAACACTCAGCAGTGTGGTAAACATCATGGGACAACCAAGGTACTGAATGTGCCTGTAACTATAAATTTATAATATCAGTCATATCAATATCAGGCAGCGTCTCACTAATGTTTTCACCTCACTGGTTTCTTGTGATCTTGTGATTCTCATTCCCACTGCATCAGTAGGAAACTCTGAAAATCCTCTGCATGTAAACAGGATTATTAGTGGAATATTAATTTTCATTAGCCATGTAAACAGCTTAGTAGGAATATTGTCTTTTTCAGAATGAGGGCAAAAACCGTAATATTTTGTGCATGTAAACATAATCAATGTAATATCCTCTGAAGTGATGGAAAAATTACTGTGTGGGTGCAAGTGTGTCTGTATGTATATGTGTCTATGTGTAGAATATACTGTATATACCTACTATAGGTTTATCTGACATACTGTATATGTACTTCAATGTGAGCAACAGCTGTGATAAATACAGATTTGAAAGGTGATTGATCCTGGTCTTCCAGGTATCAGCTAAGTTTTACTGTAAAATTGGTAAACTTTATGATCCCAAAGTTACAGTTTTGCTCAAATAACGCAGTGCTTCATTTGTGTTCAGATCAATCTTCCATTATGTGTTTTAATTTAACAATCTAACAAAAGGAATACCCATACACCCATGTAAACAATGTATTTATGTGTAAAATGCAATCCCAAACCTTCTATGCTGTTATTATAGTTTCAGAATGCAAAATCATGGTTGATAATAAGCCTGCTGAAGGATGTGACTCAGAGGAAAACTTGCATTTTTTTTGGTTTAACATATCTTTAAGATTTTTAGCCAGACTAGTAGCATGGCTAAAATATTTAACAGACTAAAATATCTCAACATTCATGGTATGACAAATGAATGTGAAATAAAGGCAAATAGCTTTTTAATATGATACATGTATTTCTTTTACTCCTAAAACTTGGAATATACATGTCATGGTTCAACAAAACAAAATGGCAGATTACACAACAAAAGCAATCTGATGTTGACCTTGATTTGACTGTTCAACTTTTTCTCTGGCTTATGGAGTACATGATCAATCAGAACATACAGATCAGATAGATAATATGTGTAAGGATGTTTTTTTCCAGATAGGATTGAATATGTGACTGCAAGGCATCCCAGAAACACATTTTGCAAATAAAATACCTACCAATAAAGTCGAATGACGCTCTATGACTCTATTTGCCAGTCGCCATGGTTACACATGTACATGAAGCAGCATGAATGGCACTGGCAGCAGAGAAAGAGGAGGGGAATTGAATGAGAGTGAATGCTGGAGTTAGATAGCGCAAAAAATGGGAATGAAAGCGAAACAGATGCTGAAAAGGACAGTGTGTTGTAAAGAGGCGCCAAGCAGAGGCAGATGGGATCAGTGTCTACTTAAGCCCCTTTCACTCTTGACACCTGCAGCATTGTAGGGTTAAATTATGCACGTAAGGTAGTGGTTTTTGGTGTTGAGACAAACACAGGTCTCCTGTATGAAAAATGTGTTAACCACTCTGTGTCTCTTTCCACAACATCATGACATGGTTCCTGGCATCCTGGATGCTCCTGGATGCAAGATGAAACTGGGGCTGTGGCTACACACAAGGAGGACCAACACATTTGTAATTCTTACCATGACCTTAACCAAGCATAATGGGTTTTGTTATATTTGTGGCTCTGCTCAAATGTAGTCATGCCCTGTGTTTTCAGTATGCATCAAGACTTTGATACTCACCACAGGCAGAATCACTGCCCAGAGAAGAGCGATTGGAAAAATAAGGAGACCACAGACGAAGAGCACCTGAATCATCTTGCAGGCTACCAAATGTAAGTCTTTAAAACATGTAATGGTTGTTATCCACCTGTCTGTGCAGCCTACAGGTCACACTGGGGTAAAGCTTTTTCACTCAATGGATAGGTTTGTATTTTTTTTTAAATACAACTCTCTTGTTTACTACCGAGAATCCTCCTTTCAAAACTGAAGGTGAAGAAATCCCTCTGTGCCCTGGCTACACTATATAAAACCTGTCGATAAAATCTACAGCCCTCACTGAATTTAAAGATACATTCTGAAGTTCAACCATAGCTAATATGATGCTTTACCCAGTCCACTTGGCTAACCCAGACTGCTATTTATCTTCCAAAGTTTCTGTGTTTTTCTGTAGAAATTCCCTCTTTGTTGCCTTGCTGGGATAAAACACCAGTAATAAACCAGCCTGATGGCCAGAATAAAACGTTGGCATTGTACGTTTCTGCAAACCACAGAAAACGTTGAATATCTATGTTTCAACACGTCCATCCAAAATACGTATCATATCAACATTTCTAAAGTGACGTAGTTCACATGCAATCTATATGAGCTGACTTTCCTATCAGGAGGAGGAGTGGTAGGTGGATGGTTAGGAAGTTTCTTGGCAGTAAGTTGGAAATCAGCAGAGAGCGTGGTTCGAGACCACCTCGAAACAAATGCCCACTTCCCGTTTCACCCGGGCGTTTTTAGTGAGACATTGGAACATTTGCAGCCATTTTTATTTTATTTTTTATTTTATTTTAACCCAAACTATGATCTTTCCCTAACCCTAACCAAGTGGTCTTTGTGCCTAAACCTAACCAGACCTTAACCACAGCATTGTCACACCATAAAACATCATTATTGAATGGATAGAAATGTTAATACATTTGTAGAAATGTTGATATGATACGTGTTACACATGTTGAAATGTATATATTCAACGTTTCTGTGGTTTGCAGAAACGTTCAATGCCAACGTTTTGTTCTGGTGATTGGGTTGAAGAAACCTACATGTGATTACCAAGACAAATATACCGACTTGATTTAGTTAACTCAAACTGCTACAGCCTTATATCAGCTTTGGCTGAACCTCACAATGCATTTTTACGTGAAAGGGGGACTGTGGATTTTGTCCCCTGTTTCATACAGTGTAGTGTACAAAGGAATCTCTTCAAGGCCAGTTTGGACAAGAGAAATGAAAACACAATTCTGACCTTTAGCCCTTTCAACATACATAATGGCACGTGGAAATTGTATTGCGTTAGACTTGAAAAAATCCAAACCTATCCTTTAAGCACCCCCAAGAGTTGTTTCCCCCCAAAAAGAGGTCTCTTTTTATTTATTGAATATACGAGAATTTAATATTTAGGAATTCTGCAGCCTCTCCTATTTTACTCATTACAAGAGTTGCCAGAAGCTCTATAGATGTACGTTGCATGTTACTTTGCGTAATGACAGTATGTTTTATTACACTACTTCTTACAAAAACTGTTTGCTGACAGCGTGCTCTTGTAAAAGTCAGCCTAGTGTTGGAAATTTGATTGTATGCTGTGTAGGTAATATCCTTGAACCGATGTGTATGTATGTACTGCATATCGTGCATCACCTCTATTACACAGTCCATACCTTCACCCATAAAACACAATAAAATGTCCCTGATGACACCAGCATCACAGAAGTATGTTCAAATGAGACTGATTTATTTTTTATGCTATGATTATCATCGACATGCAATCCTATTCTGTATGCATACCGCATATGGGAATGTTGCTGCTTTTGTCCACACTGAAGCCATTGAGAAATGATGAATTGCTGAAGCAACTATAATGGAAAATTGACTCTAGCCTCTGCTTCCATATGATGCCGATGTAGAAATATGGCAGTGCATTTTGGGGTTAAGGAGAGTGGAGGCAGTCAAAAGTCAATGTCAAGGCACATTTACTCACTGAATAAGAACACAGAGGCATCCTCACCTCCACACAGATACACACAAACATACAATACATATAATATACTGTAATTCCTACTCAAAAGGTAGGTGAAGCAGTGAAAAAATATACATAAATATACTTGGATACAGAGAAAGTATTCATGATGCCATTGCACTAAGTACTCATGGTTTGGTAGCGATTTGGCAGGTTTACGTGTGTTTCATCCAATTCCCCTTGCACGCACACCCCCATCCAACCAGTCATGTAAGAGTGAGAAATGTGACTTTCCTGCAGTCAAAATTATCTCCACAGCAAGCTGTCCTCTGTGGTGGAGGGCTCTGCTCCAGCCTGATCATATTACACAGAGTAAGTACTAGAGCTCAGCAGCCTTGGAGGCTTCTGGGGAAGAAGACGTTTTGGTCCCCACAGCCGAGGATCCAAACTGAGGTTGAGGATTAGCTCGGTGCAGAGGGGCCCTGATGCTCGGGCCAAGGGGGAGTTATGGGGTGGGTGGGAGTACGTGAAAGCATGCTTATCACAGCACAGGGGCTCTGGTGTCAAGGTCCCATCATCACCAGCAGCAGAGCATGAATGAATATGAGGCAACGTTCATGAATATTCTATTGAGTGTTATCTTTCTCTTTCAACTTTCTTTTTCACTGTTTTTTCCCCTTTCCAGCACTCTGATTTTCTCTCCACCATACTCTAATCTTCCACTTGCTCTTCCTCGTTTTATCTTCCACTGTCTCCGTCTTCCTCTCTTGCTGTAGTGTGTCTTAGGACATGGAGTCCTTTACCACAAGGGGTAACAAGCATTCCCAGTTCATATTTAAATCTACCATGTCCCAAAGACTTCAGGAGTCTCAAACAAGGCTTCAAAAAGACAAGGACTTTACCAGAGTGCTCCCACTACAAAAGGGTAGTTAATTATTCTTCTCTTCTTTTACTCTATTTCTTCCTTTGCATCTACCAATGCAGAAACGTTGGCTATCCTCTCTGTAAATCTTGGCATCTATCTACATGTGAGATAAACACCAGGATGGAAAAGAACAGTAATTATGTTTTTTTTCACAGTATGATTTTTCTCTTTACTTTCCACTGCTTGAGGCGATGCCCCTACACCTTTATCTTTCTCCTCTCCCCCTTCTACTATCTTGGTAAGATAAGCACACAGCCCATGACAAATAGTGAAAGTAGAAAGTTACTTAAGTGATTGTCTAAACAAGCATCGTTAAGCCAGGCTTATGCTATCAGTTTGAAATGCTTGCTACCTCAGATAAACAATCACAAAACGTGTCATGCAATTTGGGCACACGGGGGGTTCATGCCTGCTCTGCTTTGGTTCTCACTGACTGCTTGAGTCAAAAAAGGGTGGTGCGTTTGATTCACGGTGTCCAGATCTAGCTGGCGCAGGGCTCTGACCAGCGGTGCCATGGTCCGTGCGCCATAAAATGAGCAGAAGGGCATGGCTTTGAATGCCTCTTCCACAGGACCCCTGGGCACGGCAACAACAATCAGTTCCTTCAAATGGAAGTGCAATTGTAGGCGAAAAGGGCAACAGCACTCTGGCAGGCACACAGAAGCAGACAGCGGCCCCAACGGACCACTCTCTGCCTGATCAGTTCTGGAGTTGGCAGGGTCCAAAGAAAGGTCATTGTTTGGGAAGAAAAGAGAAAGAAAATGGATTTGTATGGTTGCTTTTGCTCAGTATTCTGATACATCTTTAACAAAGATTATTTAAATGATAGATAGAGATAGAAAAAAAGAAAAAAAAGAAAAATGTGAAACAATAACAGTATTTTTGAGTGGTCTGAAAACTCAGTTCCAATTTGGCTGAAGATACTGTTTTTCTAAACAAATGGGCAACCACAGTCATCATGTTATTGGCACATTTACACAGGCAAAATTACTTCTTGAAAAACATGCTATTAGAACTGACCTAAATGGTAGCCTTGACCACACTGCCTCACTTCAATTCACCACATTATTTTTGTTTTATTTACTTCCCATCACATTTTTGTTACAAAATTACAGTACTGCACATAAACAGAAGTGTTCTTGTGACTTTTCCTTTGGCATTTCTTAGTTGTTGAATTTACTTTCTAACCTCTGGTACCTTTGCAGTTTGTAGCCCAATCGAAAATCTGACATGCATTACTAGCTATTTGTAACAGTCTGAGCTCTCTTTCCCAAGCAACACACATACATAGATTTTGTCACTCAAAAAAAAAATGTCTTGAAGCCTCGCAATGTCAGTGATATCTAAAATCCTGCTCCCAAAAACCAGTCTGTCAGTCTGTGTGCACTGTCTAGATTGGGAACAAGTGAAAGGCTGATGAATGGATGAATGAGTGTTTCACCTCTTTCAGTCCTGAGCTGCGCAGTGGGATTATGAACCTCCTGCCAGACACAGAAAAGCTGAACACCACATATCCCATCAGGAGGTTCTGTCTATGAAATAAATCCCCACAATCTCTCTTATTTTTTTTCTCTCTCTCTTCACTCTCCCTTCCTGCACACACATCTCGCAAACAATAATCAACCATCTGCTCTTTTTCTGTATTGGCTGCTGAGGACAAGAAAGAGAGCAAACATGCCCCGGCCAAACCCAAATCAAAATCTAAGATAGGCACAGGAAAGAAGAAGTGTGTGTGTGTGTGTGTGTGCATGAGTGAGTGTGTGTTTGGGATGTGGGGATGTGGGAGGGCTATAAATGAAGATATAATCATGTAGCAGCTGGGGGTAGAAATAGGTGATCTACAGTGGCAGATAGGAGCAGATGGGGAATAGTGGTGTGAGAAAGAGAGGAAAGGAAATAGTGATGAAAGAGCATCTGCAGTAATGGTTTCAGCAGCTGAACTGATTAAAATGGGAAAGTTATTAAAGGTATACTATGCACGATTTGTCAGTTGGTGTTTGTAAACACAGCATTCAAAGTTGGCCCCTCCTCCCCGGCTCAACCAGAGCGAGCTGAGAGCAGTGAGAGAGAGAGAGAGAGAGAGAGAGAGAGAGAGAGAGCAGCAGTAGTCGAGCGAGCTACAGAGTGAATGAAGAGAGCGTGCAGCGCAGGTGAATCAGAGAAATAAAAATGTTATGTTCTGATTGTTTCATGGCAGTTACATTCTAAAGCACAAATAAACACGCCCGCACATCTGCTCAACCCTGCGAGAAGGTGCAGCATTGCAGGATTTTGTGTGAATACTGAGCTTAATCCTGTCCGCTGTGGCCTCTCTGCTCTGTGTGTGTGTAGCTCAGCCCCGCCCTCGGTCAAGCAGACACACAGACCTGCAGCTCTTTATACATCCAAGATACAGAGACAGAGAGCAGAGTGGAGCAGAGGAGAGAGATAGAGACAGCAATGTCACTTGGTCGCTACACTATGACTTCTGACCTCAGACCCTGTGTGCTGTTATTGGTTGGAGGCTACACATCCACTGCCCAAAGGTTGATGCCCAGAAGTGTACTGAACACAGCAAAATAATAAGAAAATACAGGCAGGGGGTTTCTGCAGATAAATATACCACACACTTCTAGTGGGTCATAAATAATGACTGAGAGGGAATATTTTTGTATGAGTCTATACACTGATTTTTAGGAAACATCCTGCAAAGTATACATTTAATTTTATTATTGGTTATAGTGTTGTACATGTGGTAAAGAAACAACGAAAAATAACCTTAACTTTTCGTATAGTGGAGGACAAACTCTTGCAAATATTAAAATGAGTTTAAAAAGTTTGTACATCTATGCTAGCAGGTCTGTGAGGCTGTACTCAGGCACAGGAGCGCTTTGAGTTAAAAGCTAACATCAGCATGCTAACATGCCCACAATATCAATGCTTACATATTAGCATGTGTTGCTGCAGCAGTCAACGGAGTTACACTAACACAATATCAGTTAAGTTGCCAGACAACGCCACTTTGGGAATTTCACCCAAAGAATTATTTATCACTATTATCAATAGGACACAGATTTGTTTACTGGAGGCAAGAGAAAACGTAGTTCCAGATACTTACAAAATAGTACACTTTATTATCAACACAATTTAAAATGACAACACATTCATACCGGAAGGGGGAAATAAAAAGGGAAAAACTAAATCAGGGGCTGAGGCTTACTGTTGGGACAGGTGTTAGTGAGGGATGGGGATCTACCAAACAAAGCAAACAAACAAACAAAAAAAAACAAAACAGTAAAACTAACACACACACATTGTGAAAATCACCCACAATTTCAGGGAATACACTGCACACAAAAGGGATGGTCACCACCACCCAGGTCACCAACACCACCACCGGCCTGCAGCCACTGAAAGGGAATAAGAACACAAAGTTACCACAAAAAGTAATACGAAATGAGAAAAATGGCTAATTACAATAAATGCACCCAAACTAAATAAACTGAAATCAATAATGCAACAACAGAATACCTTAGCCCCAAACAAATAGAAAAAAGGTATAGAATTAATCAAAACCAGAAAATAAAGAAACCAGGGGTGGCTAAACCAAATTAATTAACCAAGATAAACAAAAGAGTAACTCAAACTAAACAAAAGAATAACTCAAACTAAACAAAAGAATAATTCATACTAAACACAAGAGTAACTCGATACATTCACACAATAAATAACGTTAAAAAGAGTTAGTCCCACACACAGCTCAGGTGTTTAGAGTCAACGGCAAGGCGGCCTACCACCACCCTAACAGCGCCACCGTGGAAGCCCCCAGCAAACAGCAGCAAGCACGGCGACAGAGGGAGAGAGAGGCAGCCAACCAGCCGAGAGACAGTCAGGGACCAAACAAAGTGGTAACAGCACAGCAGCAGCAGGTGCACACTGAGCACACAGAGCAGCAGCGGAGACACAGCAAGCAGCCGAAACAGCAGGAGACAAAAGGAGACAAAAGGGCCGGAGACAAAACAGCAGCAGCTCCAATCAGCTGGTGGTGACATCCGTCTACACCACCGGTGGACTCGGCCAGCTAATGAGGGTTCCCTAACATAAAACAAAGTCAGTGTTGCTACGCTAAACGATAGAATTAAGGGAGTGCAGGAGAGAAGCAACCTACCTTTAGAGCGTCCAACACAGGCACAGGAGAGTGAGGAGAGAGAGAAACCCGCACGGCTACCAGCATTTACCCGAAACAACTGCAGCCAGGCAAAACCATGGAGCGAGGCACACTCAGTGCTGCTTTGACAGACCAAAACTCCCGGGCCGGAAGTGACGCGATGGGGCAGCGCAAGAGGAAGAGGCAGGGGAAGACCGCCACCTTTATATAAAGCTGAACCAATGACCGCCACCAGGTAGAATCAATTATAAACAGCGCCCTCTATATGCTACACATGTAAAATGTTTACGATGATGTTAGCTATTTAGCTACTTACCTATTTTTCTTAGTTGGGCATGGTAGAATGGTAACATGTTAATTAGTACTAAACACAAAGTACAGCTGAGGATGCCATTAGTTTTGCTGGTATTTAGTCATTAACCAAAATATTGGACAAATCAAAAATGTTACCTGATGATTACACTCGAGGAAAATCGATCTTGAGTATCACAAAAGTTATCAAGATTCACCCTGAAGGGAACATGAATGTTTACCATATTTCATTGCAATCCATCCTACAGTTGGATAGGATACACTGTCTGGGAACAAGGTATATTTGTACCAAAATGTGTGCTAATGTCTCTAGTGGATGTTGAGATATTTCACTGGATAAGTGAAAGGTTTGACCTTCTGGTGGCTCTAAATGAAAAGTCAGGGTATCAACAACATCATTAGGATTCATCCTCTGGTGGATATCTGTACCAAATTTCATGCACTCCACCCAATAGTTGTTGAAATATGTCAGTCTGGAACAAAATGGTGGACCAACTAACATCCCAACCAAATGACAGTCCACTAACTGACAGACGGACATTAACAAAGAACATATTTAGATGAGCAAAAAGATGAGATTATCAAGTATAACAGAGGCATCTGTCATCCCTTTATTCTGTAGAGCCTGTATGTCCTGTGATTAATGTGAAATTGTAATGACTAATCCATATTATTTTTAATAGGGCAGTTTAGCTTCAGAAAATGCTCACACTGCAGATACCCTGGAGAGACAACCGCACAACAAGAGTGTGAAACACCTTCTCAAGGTGTAAATTGACCAATCCATGTCTCTGTCTGTCTAGAAGCCCCAGAGAGCTTTTCTGATAAGCTGATTTTTCTTCCTTGGTAGCCATGCAGAAAAGTTCAATATACTCAGCACTTTCCAAAGTGGCTTGTATCCACTGCAGGGCGGACTGAAATTGAAAGGGAGCACACAATGGCCTGAAAGCAAAGGGTCAACTGGGGTGAAACCGAAGCTTTGTGACAGCTGCGAATGCAAGGACAGACATGTGGGCACATATGGGCACAGACACATGGACACAGAAAGTGTGTGTGTGCGTGTGTGTCAAAGAGGGGGAGAGAGAGAGAAAATGAATCCCATATCTAGCCCACTAATTTGCTCCATGAAATTCCATTCAGCAGGGCCTCCTGGGAGTGCTTCTTTCATTCTCCTGTAATTAACACTTTACCTGGTGATGAGCTACCGCGGTGGTGATGGTAATTTAGCCTTAATGTATGCACACAGTGATGCACATTCTATTTTGATCGTAACAGCAAGAAAATGCAATTAGTAACTGATGTCAAGTAACTGATGATTGTGTTTCCAATCTGGAACAATTTGATATAGCAAGCTCTATTTCTTTCTTTCTTTTCAATCAGATGCAGGTGCAAAGCTACAAAGTAAATAGTTTCATAAGCACAATGCTTGCACCTCAGGGTCATGTATGTATTTTATGTATTTTGAGTGCCAACAACAAAAGCCATAGAGAAACCAAAAAAGTACTAGACTGATTATACCTGTTTTTGCTGTTAACCAAAGAAATTGAAATTTATCTTTAGTTGTTGGGTTGTTTTGAGCTCTGCTTATAAAGCTGCTTTATCCCACTAATTTATTTTTGTTAATATTTTCCAGTGTGATAGGGTGTAGCAAATACATCCAATCATTTTGTGCTAATTAAAGCTCATTGCTTTATAAAATGAATACTCTGCTCTTTCAAATGTGAGCTAAAAGTCGTTATAAACACAATTTATCCTAAATGATCCCTCGCTGTGCAGCTTCACAACCCTTTTTGTAACTAACTGTCTCTTCTTCCTAAACCAAAATCTCACTCTATCAAGTCTTTTCAAGTAATAGTGAGACCATTTTATTCTGAATGTGAGATCAGCAACATCATCTTCAAAGTTATGCTTAGTCATGGGAAGAGCAGAGAGTTTAACAGCTTTTATCCCTTCATTTCTATGTAGATTCTTTCTTTCTTTCTTTCTTTCTTTCTTTCTTTCTTGTTGCTCCATACCCACTCACTGCCCCCCTCTCTGTTCCTCTCTCCCCCATTACACATTCACCCTTCAAGCCCCCAACCTGATTCAGTCAGTCAGTAAGAAAATAATAGGTTAGGTTTATTATGATTATATTGTTAAATGCTGACATATATACGTTTAAAAAAAAAAGAAGAAAAAACATAACCCCATGCCACTGTTATTATAGGAAAATAGGTATGTGCATACTGTGTTGGAATGTGCTATTGAAATTTTGAGAAAGAGAAACGACACCAGTCCTGGTGATCTTGCAGGTTCAGCACCATGGACAGCAACAGTAAGAGGCAAAAGTTGAAGGGTGAGAACAGTGTTTAGAACACAAAACCTCAGTATTGTTACTGTAGGTGCTGCATAGCAAAAAAAAATAGAAAAATGTGAATACATCCAAAAAAGTGCCCACCTACTGGAATCAGAGATCCCTTAAGCTTTTATTAGCAACGCTTCAACCCTAACCCTTTAGGGAGGACCTGTGTTGGGTTGAAACATTGTTCTTATGTGCAGTATTGTATTCAAAAAGTTAAAAGGCAAGCAATAATATGTCCTCCACAGTGTTCTTAATTATATTGCAAGAAAGCAAACAAAGGTCTACTTCATAGTTTTTTTGTTCACTGTATAAAATTCAATTCACACTAGTACAATATGAGATCAAGATAAAAAAAAGTTGTTAAAATATTGCTTCTCTAACCAAATAAAAAAGTGTTTTTTGTTTTTTTTTTACAGTGTGCAGTTGTTGTACTACTAAATATATAAAACCAGTGCCACAGTTAATCCTCAATTCAGCTTCAAAAAGATTCTGTTTTCAGATTCTGTCACATCCATATGACAGCAATGTCAGCCATTGCATTCACAGCCATGAAAGTCATTAGCAAAGGCCTAAAAATAAAGCCAAAGCCTTTTTCATCTACAATCAGACAATGTGCACCAATTCGTCACTGTGATGCTTTTCATCTGCAGCATTCACAGGCACGAAGGTCATAACACAGGGGTTGAGAGGCACCACATTGTATGACCACTGTACCCCCGCTCATAATGCAACTCAAATGAAAACAACCAAGGTCAAGTCTAACACTCCAATCATGCCCTTTCCTCTCCAAGGTAAGTTTGTATGTGCCTGTGTGTGTATGTGTGTGTGTGTGCCTTAAGGCCAACCTTAAGGCATACACACAAATACAATACAATTCACACGAAATCTTGCCCAAACAGACGCACACATGCGTGCAGTCCCCAGATGGTCCTTGTAAGGTTGGGCGATGGAGTATGTGATAACACTGCTGTCTGCTCCTCAGCCAAGACAGGTCAGAGCAGCAGAGCCTGGTTGCATGTTTCACTGGTTCAGGTAATGGCCTGCCATTCTGCCCTGCCTGATGCAGTTTCCCTATATCTCCCATCACTCGTTAGTCTCTGAGGTAGCTTAACAATGAACTTCCTCAATATGTGTGTCTATATGTGTGTGAGAGGGAGAGGGGTTTTTTTGCTATACATCAATCTGTGCGTGACATTTGTGTGAAATAAAGAGACGGTGAAACAGATGTGAGTATATCAGACAAAAACAGGTGGGTCAGTTGATTTATCCAGATTGCCTCAACACAACAGCCTTAGCTATTACACAGGTCCTTTCACCTGTAGCTGTAATTAGTGTGGAAAAACAAAGAGAACAGCGGAGAGGCTGGGAGGAAGGGAAACAATTTCTCCTGTTCAGACAGGATGGGAAATAATCATGATGCACAAAAGAAACTTTTCTGTTTAACATATGCCGCCACAGGCAAAGAGAAGGCTATTTGCAACGTATTTTATTTTATTGGAAAGTTTATGGGGCTGTGTGTCTGCATATAGATAACATATGTCTCCACCTGGATCGTGCTGTATTTTATAACCCTGCTCTTTGTTCACTGTTGTTTTAAATGCTAACCTTAACATTTTTATACCATCATTTTATTCCTTATTCCATATGAGTGTGTGTCTGCACCTGCCATATGTGCTTGCATATACAGTGGGTGGATGACACAAAATGAAAACCTGTAAAATGTAACCTACTGCAATTGCCGTGGAATACATAATGTTGAGGCTTTTAGTTGTGACTGTGTCAGACAGTATTACCTCCTGATAACACCTTATAGCATTATAATACAGTTGTATCAACATCCCTCTGATGCACTCAACTGAATTTTATATGCTTCTTAATACAATTTATTGAATTACTATTGCACTGGATTACTGCTGTTACATTTAACAGGTGTTCATGTATTCTTGTTTCATTTCACACTCATTTTTTATTTCTCTCACATCTTCTGCTCAATTCATAGTGTTTGTCATTGTTGTTGGTTGACAGTCATGATTTAAAGGACCATACATGTCTGTCTTCAGGTTTTAGCTCTTTAACTACTACATATGTATACTTTACATTGTTGCTGACAAAATGCATGCTTAAAGCTTTTTTATTTTCGGATGTTTTTTTCCAACTTTCCCTGGCAGCCATTGACTTCTATGCTGAATGGTGAGCAGTGTACTGGCAATGTTACTTTAGCTTTGCATGGCATTGCAGTATTATCAATTTGAAAAGTGAACACTGCATTATGTAACTTGATTTGTATACCATTTGGAATTGAATGGAAATCAATTTAAAGTATACATGATTTGTAGAACAACTGATTTAGTACTTTCACAGGTCAAAAGAAGCAATTACAAGATAATCGCACTTTCAATTTGACTTATTTTCCCAAGATGCTCTTGAATCAATCACTTTAAAAACATCTTCATGTTTATCTGTGACATGTTTCACAGTAGCACAAGTAGATCTGATCCATAAAGTAAGCAAATGATCTCATCAATATCAGTTACACAGCATCATTCTAAAGTTTGCACATTAGCTACCGTAAACTACTGGTCATACAAGACCAAGTAAAGCTATAGTGACAAAACACCTGAGTGTATCGAATAGAGCAATAGGGTGTACTTTATTTCTTATGAATTCTACTTTACATTTCTAAGAAGAAGATTGTTTTATATCTTATTTCAAACATTGCATAGTGTCACTTTAAGTCTTTAAGAATGTCTACCACTCTCATTCTGCATAGGAGCCAGAGAGCCAGTTTCAATACTATATAGAACCATGTGTTTATGTATAAAAATCATGTGGTGTGTGAATGTGTAGGCAGTTGTATCACGTACGTGCTGAATATGTAAGGACAAAAATAGTACAGAGAGGATAAAGGCTAAAACCAGATGGTTAGCATATGAGTGAGCAGGCACAAGGAATGGTAATGAGGACAAACATACAAAAATACTGCTTGTGAGCAACACACTGTGTAGCATGTAGATTTTTTTAATAACTATCCCGGCTGTTGGCTCCTGATTCAGTCACCACCTAACTAGTTGTAGTATAACTAGTA